>NC_056730.1:655625129-655862629 GCF_019279795.1 Protopterus annectens
GAGGTGCTTGTGAATGACACCGTGTTACTGATTGCAAAATCTCAAACACAGAGCACTTCAAGTAATGCTAGTTCCCACCAATCTAGCTGCTCCACTGATTGCATTGTACAACAGCCACATGAAACAACTGGTGCTTGAAGCTGCAGTCACGTGAGTTCCTAGCTGTTTCCTAGACTTGGCCATTAGTGGCTTTCATGAAGAGTCAAAAGCCTATTCTGCTGAATGCCTTTGAAAGTGATTCAGCTCTCTCAAGGCAAACGTACTTGAGGCCATTTGGTTCAGTTCTCTAGACTCCATGATTGGCAACTGGACAGCAGCTATGTTATCTCACAGCTCTCACCTTGTGGCTGCTGTTACAATCATGCAGTTCATTACAGGGCCCTTGGTCCAATGCTGCCTATCCTTAAGGAGACAAAGTATTTTATCTGGCTTTCTGTGTATTGCCTCTGTGGTGTCCAGCTCCTGCCATGCCCTTCTGATGGCCAAATTTATAAGACAGTCACCTGAAAGAACCACACAGGAAGTAGAGGGGGCAAAACAGTAAGCTTCAAACACCTCCTCATCCTGGGGGCGGGGGGGGGGTCAATGGGCCTAGATCCACTCCACTGCATTCATTCAAGAATTTCACCAAAGGTGACAACTTCTTGATGGATTAAAGAGACCCTCTCATTACCCATTTCAGTGTCAGAAATTAATGACTCTTTAGAAGAGTCTGAGTGGCTCCCTTTACACAACCATTTTCTTGAAATATCTAGAGAGGGTTCATACAAATCACTGGATGAAACAGACTGAATCTGAGTAAGTTCTTTGTGGTTTTCCTGTCTGACCTGTATCAGGGATACCTGATGAGATGGCTGAGGGACCAATTGCTGGGTGCCAGAAGCTGGCGTCAACATCAATGGAAACTCTGTAGATCTTCTCAAAGTGGAAGCAATCATCCTCTCCATAACCCCAAAAGTTGACTCCGAGTCTGCTGGAAACACAGACTTCCAAATTGGCGCCTCATCTATACTCACTGAAGTGGACATAAATGGCACAGAGGAAGGAAGCTGTGAGACCAAGACCCAGATGGTCCCAAGATATAAATCGGAGTTACCGCATCAATTGCCAAAGATTCTAACACTATAAATGGCACTAAGCAAATTGTCGCTGAGGACAGTGCTGAAGACTTGACATCAAGCAGTCAGATTCAAGACTTTGTTGAGACTGAAGGTCTTCATATCAAGTGAGTCAGATGAGTAAATGTCAGTGCAGAGGTGGAAGCACCAGTCATTACCAAACACACAGGCTCTGGCTGATCTCTCAGCTCTAGAACCACCACTGCCGAAACAGGACTTGAGGAAAGAGCTAATATAGGGTACTGCAGGCCAACTCAAGATGGACGGGGGATGGGATGACAACCATCTCAATCTGAGCCTTCAGAAAAGAACTTATCAGTCAATATCAGTCAACATCAGGTGTACTCCTGAAGGACCTGGTAGACCAAAGGGAAGAAGTGGATGGAGAGTGGGAGACCAAAAAACCAGCTCCCTCTATAATGAGTGTCTGCCGAGGGTCTTTTCTGGTGGAAGTGCTGTCTCTTATCTTGGAATCCTCAGTGCTGATAAAGGGTCTACTTCTTCAGCTGTTCTCTTTTGAGATTATTTTTCTTTTTCCTTTTCGTTATGTTTTTCAGGCTTCTCTGCATTACCAGATGTTTTTTTGGGAGAAGGAGACCTTTAATGATGTGTTTGTTCCTTCATTTAGTTAGGCAGAAGAGATCAAAGTCCTTACATATGGCACAATCCATTTAGGCTATTCTAAACCTAGCCAAATTCCCTTCCAACAGTGAGAATCAAACACCATACCTTGTGTCTGTGAGTCAAACACCTTAACCAATATACCAACCCCCAATCATCCAGTCTGAGGCACACCACACAAATATAATCTAATGCAGTAAAGTTGCTGAGGAATTTGTTTTTAATACAACAGACAATAAAATCTGTAAAATAGTTATATGTGACCTAAAGTGGTTTAGGAGAGATAAGGATATTATGAACTGCAAGAAGAAAAGTATGGAGCATTTAGTTTTGGCAAGGCACAAATCCATCTGCTTGCTTAGGCATTAAATGAGACCTGAGGATATAAAGAGCATTGTGGAATCATGCGAGATTTTCTTGAAGATACTCGAGGCAAACAGCACTAGCAAAGAACTAGTTTGGATCTGACAAGAGACTCGTTTCAATAGCCAAAATAGCCAAATTGGATGGACTGGATGAAATAGGATCTTGAGGTTCCTGTTAGTAGCCTAGCATTCTACACCAGATGAAGTCAGCAAATGTCTCCTGCAAGCAGATATATATATGTATGAGACTGAAATCACTTCAAGAAGAAAGGACATGTTTCTTCTGAGTGACACTCTGTCTTTATGGAAAACTAGATAAGGGGCTTGAGAGCATAGAGCCTGTAATACAGAGACTCATCTCACCAAGGTGACAGCTATAAGAAACAACGTTTTCCAAGAAAGAAATTTTAAGTCACAGCTAGCTTCTGGTTCAAACAGAGGAAAGGTAAGAGACTTCAATACAACACTCAAGTCCTGCAGTGGTAGAGGATCCTTGAATGGGGGCTTTAGATGAATGCTACCCTTAAGAAAAACCTTACAAAGCATGTGGGAGATTAATGGATGATCACCAAAACCATTATGGAAATTTGAAATAGATGCTAAGACAACCTTAACAGTGGAAGCAGAAGCACCATTACCAAAGATGGTAACTAGAAACTCTAGAACTTTTTCTACTGGCGCTGAAAAAGGATTGTGACCATTATCAGAAGCTCAGTAGAAAATCTCTTCCATTTACTATGGCAGAGATTCCTGGTGGATGGTTTATGGGATGCCAACAAAATGTGTCATACAGGAGATGGAATGTCATTATGCCTGATGACTAACTTGAGGGTCAGTAAATTGGGATGCAATAGTCCCTGAGTTTGGGACAGAAGGTTCAGAACTGGGTCCAGAATCCACGGACGGTGAAGTAGATGAGACCAAAGGAAGGGAAACCATATTTGTCGAGGCCAGTAAGGTGCAATGAGGATTACTTTGCTTCTCAAGTGAGCTGCTTTCTTGAGGAAAACAGGGATTAGAGGGAAAGGCAGAACAGCATAAAGGAGACCTAGGGGCCAATCGAGGAGAAGAGCGTCTCTGGAGGACTTCCCCTGAGGGGGAATTAGGGCAAAGTAGCATCTGCACTTGTTGTTCAGTGGTGAAGCAAACAGGTCACAGAAAGGCTGGCCCCAGTAAAGAAAGATCTTCTGCACCACTCTGGAGTTTGAGGATACACCTGCTCAGTTTGTCCACAATCATGTTTGAACTCCCCAGGATGTGCGTTGCTATCAGAAAACAGTTGGAAGTTAAGGGCCATTGCCACACCCGAAGGGCTTCTTGACATAGTGGGTAACATTTGGCTCCCCCTTGTTTGTTGATGTACCAGACTACGGACATGGTGTCTGATTGAATAGCTATTGTCCCTTGAGGTAAGGCAGAATGAAATGCTTGCAACACTAGAAGCATTGCCCTGAGCTCCAGAACATTGATATGCAGATTGGCCTCGGAGGGGGACCAAGTGCCTTGGACTGTCTTCCCCAGATAATGCCTCCCCACCCCATCTGGGAAGCATCCATGGTCACTATGGCCTTGGGCTGAGGGAGGAAAAAGGAATGGGCTAGAAGAATCTCCTTGGATTGCATCCACCAGGATAGGTGATTTTTGCATTGGCTGGATTTGAAAACTAGGTGATTCATGGGGTGGGTTAGAATAGACCAGCCATTGAAGAAATCTCATGTGAAATCTTGCCAGTGGGACTAATGTGATCACTGCTGCCATGGAGTCCAATGCTTGCAGAATTAGATGAGCCGGTATTTTGCTTGAACGAAGAACAGGGTGAACCTGTGATTGCATTTTCTGCAACCTGTGGAGGGGAAAGGATGCTACACAAGACAAGCTCCGATGAATTCCATATCTTCAGAAGGGGTTAGTTGAGACTTCGCAAGATTGACCGTGATGCCAAGCTGTTGAGATAGCTCCAGAATGAAGTCAGTTGTTTGCAGAAGGAGATGCCTGGTGGAAGCAGTGAGGAGCCAGTCATCTAGATAAGGAAACACCAGGAATCCATGCAGTCTTAAATGTGCTGTGACTGCTGCCATGCATTTGGTAAGACCAAAGGACAGCACTCTGAAATGGTAATGACTAGCTCCCAGCCAGAAGCGGAGAAACGTTCTTGAGAATCTGTCCATCTTTAAGTGGTAATAAGCTTCTTGATAGTCAGTAGAGCACATCCAATTGTTTTTTGTTTTCCTCTAAGAAGGGAAGTATTGACTGAACAATGACCATCTGGAATTCTGACTGCTGGACAAATTTGTTTAGAATGCCAAGATCCAAAATTGGTCTCCAGTCCCCTGTTTTCTTTGTCACTAAAAAGAATCTTGAGTAAAACCCAGATCCTAATTGGTCTGGTGGGACTTCTTGGATGACTCTTTTTTTCTAGCAGCTTTTGTATTTCTAATGCTGCTTGATCCCTCTGACTGGGTGGAACACTGGGGAGTCTTGCTTGGGTTCTCGGGTAAAGGGTGAAGGGGATTGAATAACCTCTGGAAATAATCCTTAGCACCCAGGAATCAGTAGTTATGCGTCGCCAGGAAGTTAAGTACAAGGAGAATCTTCCCTTGACTGCCTCTAGAGGCAAGCAATCGGGCCCCTTTTCAGGATCACTGTTAGGGTTGACCAGAGAAGGACTCGCTGGAATCCTGATTCTGTGAACCACCCCTGCCTCTTGGATGGCGTCTTCCATTGTAACTCCCTCCTCTGCCCTGAGGGGAGTCTGTACCATGTGTCCTGGAAAGGCTTCTGGGACTTCTTGAACCACATTTAGCTACTCCTTTGATTCCTGGAGTAGGATTTTTGAGGAGTGGAAAAACGTATGCTCACAGCAGACAGAGTCTTTCCATCCTTTTCACACCTGGACAGAGTTTCCTTAACTTTGGGCCAAACAATGAGAATCCATCAAAGGGAGCACTGATGAAGGAAGAGTTGAATGTTTCAGCAAACTCACACAGGTGCAGCCAAGTGTGTCGTTGAATAGCAAGACCTAATTCTGCTGATCTGCTCACCCTTTTGGCTGCATGCGCAATGAGCCTCATGGATGAGTTCAAAATAGACTCCAGGATAGCTAACTGGGAGGCCACATTCTCTTGAACCCCCACAGCCAGTGCTCCCACCAGGGTATCTGACAGCTCCCTGACCAGATCCCTCTGAAGTCTAGTAAAGTGTGCCAAAAAGTTCAAGGACCTGATGGAAAAGGTTGATGATGCATAGAGTCGCTTCCCAAATCTGTCAATCTCCCCGAAATCTCAGTTAGGGGAATGAACAGTAGAACTTTCCTTAGCTAGTTCTTTCTTGGTGGCAGCTGCTACCAACATGGCATCAACTACCAAGTCCTTTGCCCAGTGTGGATGGTCCTCAGGAGCAGAAAGTATTTTGTCAGGTCTTTGGGGGACAGGTTATAAAGAAGCAGGAGCCTTCCAAGCCCGCTGAGTGATCAATTTAATTAGATCATCAGTGGGCGGGGTCACCCAGGAGATAGACAGGCAAGCACCAAAGGCCTGCAAGTACACAGATTCCACAGAGAAAGGGTCTTTGAGCTTCCAGTCACTCCTCTGTTTTAAGATCTCAAAAATGTCTCCAAAGGAGATGTCTACTAGGGGTGACCATAGGGAACCCTCCCCCTCATCAAAATCCATGTCCTCCATGATGGATTCTTTGGTAGAATTAAGGAGTTTCCTCTTACACAATCTCTTCTGAGGTGGCTCTTCAGTAGGAGCATCTAAAGAGGAACTCAGAAGAGGGTATGCCTTTAGTAGGTAAGTCTTGCAACCTTGGAGCTCACTGTCCAGGGGTAGAGGTTGGTGGTAGAACCGATAAACCTGGGGTCAAAGGGTGAGACTTCAGTAACACAGAAGCCATCTGAGCGGAGGCAGTGGCCAAGGCTCTTTTCATGGCTTGAAAGGCAGGACCCCCTGAGGAGGCATGGGAGCCTAGAACCAAGATAGACAAACTCGGAACCGGGGTCACACCCCACCCAGAGAAATCCATCTGACAAACCAGAACCGAGGATGTGCCCCCTGTTGGTACAGTCCGAAGAGACAAGGCCGGCTCCATAGAAAAAATCGGAGCTGACTTGAATATTTCAGGCTCGATGGCTAAGACACAGTCTCGGACCCATCGGTCCCGAAGGCATTGAAGGCATCAGAGCCATACCCGGCAAAGACACAAAGGTTATCAGTGACGAAGTTATTGGAACCTGTGAAGTTGGAGTCCAGAGCGCTAAAGCCTGTGAAGAGGTCAGAGGAGGAGAATAAAAAAGGGTCATGGGAGAGAAACCCCCTGCACCGGAAGGGAGAGAGGGCTGAGAAGATGAGGGAAGACCCCTGGCTGTTAGGTTCTGATCCACCAACTTTATTATATCAACCTCTGAGAGACTTCTGGTCTTTCTAGAAAGGGGCTAGGGAGCTGTACAAGGGAGTGATCGATGGAGGTGGAATAAGTGCTCCTGGGCTGAGTAGAAATGCCAGTCTTCGGTACCTTCTGTGGAGCCATGGGAGATATAGGTGCCGACACGGTAACAGTAACAATCAGTGTCTGTATCAAAATCGTAGCCAAAGTGGAAGCAGTAGGAGTTGCAGTTTGAGTGGGCATAGTGGTTGGTGTCAATGGCACTAATGGTGCCAAAGATTCAGTCCATTCCGAAAGCTTCGGAACCTTAAATTTTAGTTCTGAAGAGGAACCTACAGATGCATGCTTGTGCTTTTTAATGGCCAGTGCCGAAGGAAATGCTGGCACCAAATGGGTAGCTTTGGAACCAGAGGCCGGAGGAGACTGGTCAGCCTTGGACAGGGCTTCGAAAGGGGCTTTAAGAAATCCTTTGAGAATAAGCTTATTTCTGCATTCTACCAGGGCTCTACTACTGAAACCCTGGCAGATTGTACAGTCAGTAGTTAGGTGGGGTGCCCCCAAACAATATGCACAACAATCATGGCAATCTGAGTTTGACATTTTCCTGCCGCACTCTTTATATTGTTTAAAGCCAGAAGTGGAGCTTTTAGATTTTTCTGCCATCGCCCTAAATAAAAATGCAGGAGAGGGAGAAGAAAAGGAAAGAGGAGAAAACCAACAAACAATCACACCACAAAGGAAAGCACTACCAGTAGTGGTAGGAAAGATTACCTAATGGTAAAGTAGAGGGGGGAAGACTACCAATAATGGTAGTGGAGATTACCAACAATAAAGGGAAAGGTAACACACACACACACACACACACACACACACACACACACACACACACACACTCACACTAAGGGTAGACCAGAAAAGATAAAGGGTTCTAAGGAGTTTAGAGATTAACACCAGTTATAGAAAAAGGAACAAAAAATATAAAGTTTTACTTAGCTACGAGAGAGGAGTCAGCTGATGCGTCTTGCTGTAAGACTGGCAAACGAGATCTGAGGTAATGTAGAGAGAGGCATTATGGATAGACTTGTAGCTCGAGAGATTTTTTTGCTGATACGAGCTATTTAACAGACGGATCGGTTCTGAGGATTGGAACCGTAGACCCACAAGTCAAGAATAGATGAAGATCGACAACATCAGATCAGAGATTAAGATGAATGTGTCCTGGAATGATATTCTAGGAAGAATAATAAATAATTTACCTCTGTCCAAAGTTACTGCCTGCTGAAGCTTATGTTTTGGAAATGTCGAAGCAAAGGGACAGTGTCAGAGATGCAGTGTTGCAAGCCAGTGGGCATTTCCAGTAAATGCAAAAGCAGAATGTGAGTTACAGGGTCCAAGAGTAATGCAGTTGTCGTCAGCCCAAGGAACTTTGATTTAAGGTCACGGGGAGTGCAGGTAGAATTTAGGAGAAGTGATCTTCTCTTTCTGTGTATAGTCCCCAGGCAGACATTCATTTTGGGTGGATGTGTGAATGTGCTTAAATCACTCGGCTTTCCTGCAATTCATATGATCAATTAGTTTTTTTGGTGAGGAGCTTTTATTTGGTGTTTGCTGTCAGAGGCCACTTTGTAATGCAAAATAAAAGTTCAAGGAATTTAGTAGTATTTATCCATGCATTCAGTACAGGTTGCAGTCATTTGGAATTAACAAGAAAAGGAGCATTACAGTTCAAGTTGGCACTTTCTTTGTAATGCAAAAAAGACTCATGGATCTTGCTGATACTGTTCCTTGGAATCATTACATGTGGTAATTATTTGGAATTAACAAAAGTAGGGGAGTTGTGGTTTATTTCAAGTTGGCACATATTAATGAAAATGTCTTAAGAAGCTGTCCCCTTGAATTGTGTGAAAATGTGTATTCCATAGAGAAGATACAGGGCTTGGATGTTTAGTTTTCTGTGAACTTTCTGTAAAGGACAATGTTTTTATCTGCCAAATGTGTTAATGTTATGTGGCCCAAAGGGACACTACACTAGTTTGATCAACTAAAAGGTAGCTACTTTTGTGGCGAAGTGTGGCTTTTCAGTTAGGAGCCATGCAAAAAGATGTGAGGTGTGGGGGTACATGGGTCATATTAAACAGAATTGTCTAGTGGACTGGACAGAGGTGGAAGACAGTGCTGCTGAGAAACAAACTGTGATAATTGCTACTATTGTTAACGGTACTGCTAATGTTGAAAATTATGTGAATCAAAGGGAGGGAGAAATTACAGCATATAAAAATGAACTAAGCAGGGACATAACTAGCACATTTGGCATCCAATGCTGCTTCCTGATCTGATGCCCCTCAATGCTAGGAGCAAAAAGAAAACAAAACTCAGTTCTCCAGTCTGGTGCACTTTCATGCCTTCTCTCACAAGGATGAGCACAGTGTCATAATGCCCACCCTCTACACTGTACACACTTGCATTTACATGAGGGCAAAGAACTGAAAAAAAGAAAAGGAACCACCAATTGCACCATCTGACACCCAGCGACTAGGGCGCCGGCACTCCGCACTATCCTATCTATGCTTCTGGAACCAAATGACGCTATACAATGTGGAGCTATTAATTACAAAATTATATTTTTGAAGTGAGGAGAGAAAATGAGGGGTTATACACTTTACAAATATGTTTTCTGTTTTCCGTACAGGTACTGGAAAGGCTCTCACCTTAGACTGCTAAAACACGAGTCACCTTCTCTTTCACATTTTCCCACCAATTTAGTGCATACTGTAATAGCTAGAGTTTTAACCCCTTTTTTCCATCTTATCTTTAAAATCTGCAACATGCAAGACAAGACTACCAATCACTGCAGAACCTATGAACTGCTTCTCAAGAATCAGCTTGGGATCAGTGCTTCAGTTTTACACTTAGTGACAGAAGGAGAACAAGGACATGATTTTCTAGTCTTCCCCAATAATATCACTGGAAGGCCTGAAAACTGTTTTTTAAGAGCCAGCTTGGGATTAGTGTTCCTGTTTTGCTTTCAGTGAGAGAAGGGGTACAAGGGCATTGATTCCTTACTAATTCCTGACCTGACATGACAGTGTGACCATGACTGGTCTGGTTGCTCTTTAGATAGAAACCTCTTCAGCTTTAAATTTTGGACTGTTGTGCAGCTTGCGTCTCTGTTGTGCTAAGCTACTCTGTACACTATCCAGGGAGCCTACCAAGTGGAGGCCACAACAAAGCAGCAGACCCCTGTAACATATAGGATAAGGCTGCTCCTCGCCGAAGAACCTGTGACCTTCTCAGGAACTAGCCTAGGATTAGTGCTACTGTTTTGATTCTTGTGAAAGAAGGAGCAAAGATAAATTGATTTCTATCTGTCTGTACCTGCAACAAGAGCAGTACTAGTAGTAGCCAGGCAACAAATAGATGAACTGTCACTATTCATAGTTTTTGGCAAGCCTAATTCTGCCTTTTCAGTAAGTACTGCCAGGTTAGTTACAATCTAATGTTATTTCAGAGTACCATCTTAAATACTTCATCCATAAAGCTACATGGACTACTATAGAAGTCTCCCTCTAACCTCTGACCTATGACCAGCCTTAGTCCTCCAGTCTCTGGCAGCATAGTTTTTAACAGTCTGCTCTCATTCCAACTGTGGTCATTTTTATTGTCTAAGGCAATGTGGTGACTGCCTTATGCCCATTGACTGTTCAGTGCTTCTACAAGTTGACAGTACAACCTGTGAGAAACGCAAATATTTAAGAAACATGGAGACAAACTTCTTGCAACAGGCTATTATCAGTAAACATCATTTCTCCACAACACCACATCAATTACAATACACTACTACACTGACTGATGCTGGGATCTGTGTTGTCACAAGGGAACTAAAAACAGGCAACTACAACTACAACATAGTGCAGGTCCATGATAAAGTGAATGACCTAAGGTGCACCACCCAGCAAGACATGCAAAGAGACATTATGGAATATATTGCGCATATATTATATGTTGGAAAGACAATGGTTTTGAGTAGTATTTGCCTTCACTAAGAATGATGCCAAAACACCAAGATGACATAACTGGCTATAAAAATTGGCTTAATAAACAGTATCTTTCTAAGGGGATTCAGTATGTGTCAGCCTACAATGCAACAGTAGATAACACTTCCTGTTTTGACAAGGATGGCATCTACCTCTCATACCAGGGCTTCTGCATACTAGTTAAGGCCTTGGCTGCCCCTGAAGTGTTTTTTTATGCACAGTCCCCCTACTGGGAATTCCTACATAGCAAACTCAAGCTCAGATTTAACAGCATCATGGTGGCATTACTCAATGCTAACAGTTTAAATAGAAAGATGCCATAACTTGAAGCCCTTCTGCAACACATTCATACTTGTGTAGTCATTGAGACATAGTTTCAATACAATGACAGTACTCCCTGTATAGAGTTTCATACCTATAATGTATTTAGGCCTCTGGATGACCATGCAGGAGTATCTTTGTCAGAAACACTATCATCATCTCACATCAGATTACCCATAATCACTTCTCGGAACTACTGGATATCCAGTTACCCTTAACAAATCTGTTACTTCTTTGCTAGCTACAAATTCTCATCAATGTTTCTTCCCAAAATTCATGGAAATTACTTTAACACCATTGTGGGGTTAAATATCAAATAAATACCTACTTACTCAGGGACTTCAATTACCCATGTAATGACTGGCTCACTTACACCTCTAAAAATTGCCATGCTCAACATTTCCTAGACTTTGTTAATTCCAGTGCACTGAACATATGGTAAAGCTACCCACTAGAGGCTCTGATATCCTTGATTCGATCTTGACCTCCTCCTATTCCCCCCATCTAATAATTTTTAGTTAAATTTCACCACAAATCAGTCATTTGTTTTCTGTTATGACAGTCACCAAATGAGAACATATTAAGGATTTTTCTAGGGCAAATCTACTTCAGTTTGTAGAAGGCCTATGCAAAATCCCCAATAATCCCCTGCAAATGAACCCAACTGTATGCAGTCACCTTCAATTTTTACCAGTACCTAAACAGCTGCCTGCCTTAAATACAATGGTAAATTCAGGAATAAACCTGCCTGATGGAATAATACACTGTATAACAAAAGAACGTAATTAATGAAATGTTGTAAGAAATCTCCATCCCCCTACATCAACACCACACTGAAGCATGCGAGCTAGAAACTTGTGCGCAATTACAAAATGTAAAGCAAAATACGAGCTTAAGATCACTACACATTCCAAAGGAAACTACAAATCCTTCTTTAGTTTGGACAGGAAATTAAGGACTAATATCCAACAATGAACTGAGCTCATTCATGACAATATCACGCATCCCAAGCATATAACCAATATATCATCGGATAAATTTGGTGCTAACTTTTCCCCACCTATCCACATTGTAGTATCCACTATTCTGGAAAATTTATTTCCCCTGAAGTCACCTTGGAGCACATCTTAAAATCTGTCAAAGACTAAAAAATAATATATACATGGGACCAGACAACATACCATACTGCATTCTCATCAGAGGCACGTCTGAACTATCCGAACCTCTGCTTTAACAATTCAATTTCAGCCTATGAATGGGAATTTATCTGATGCATAGTTTTTCAAGATGGTTCGTAGTGTTTCATTAGTTTAAGAAACAGACAGAAGATAAATGTTTTTTGTACGTGATTTGATTTAATCAAAAAATGAATGAGATGTTTTTTGCGATTTGGGAGGGGTTAATTTGATTATTTGGGAAACAGAAATATTACAGGTTCATAGGTGTTTACTAGGCTAACAACCATAAGAGCCTTTTTAAGCCTAGCCATGTATCCCAAATCTCTGACAAGTTCAGATACTCTTGCACTTGAATTGGGTTAGGGAGGAACTCTGCTTCACATGGATGGGGAGCCTGTTCCATAGACGGGGTAGTCTCTGGGATACATACCTATCTCTCCAGCAGGTTCTATTTACATCACAGGCAAGGTTTAACTCTTTAGAATGAGTAATTCTGGTGATGTTTGTTTTGTGGATATGCAGGAGCTCCATCAGAGGGGGGTCTGATAATGCCCTGTATGCCAGGCATAGATCTCCCCTCAAAAGCCTGTAGGAGACAGAATACAGAGATAGGGCCTTGAGGTGGCCTGCATAGGACATATTACTTACTCCCTGTATTCTTTTAGTCAGGAACCTCTGTGGACATTCCAATTGTTGGATATGCCTGGTTAGGAGTATACCAAAGGGGAACTGTAGTCAATGATAGGTAAGATGAATGCCGAATACAGTGGAACAATGACTTCCTTGGACTCAGATGCCATATCTTTGTTTACAAACTGCACAATTACCAGGGATGGATAACTTCCCAAAGGATACTATTATGCATTTCTTGGCATTTAGTTCCATGCCTCTTACATCAGTTGTTTGTCTGTGTCAGCCCCTCCTGGAGAACATTTGTGTCAGTGTGAAATTCAACGACAGCTCCAAATTTGCAATCATCTGCAAATTTCGTCAGCCAGAGACCATTGACATTAACCTTAACTTCTGAGAAGTAAATGCCAAAAAGCAGCGGTCCAATGACTGATCCCTGAGGGACTCCACTTGTGACTGGCTACTTTGTAGAGGTGGACTCCTCAATTCTAACCTCCTGGGCCCTGTCTGTGAGCCAGTTGGCTATCCACCGGGTGACATATGGGTTTGTACCTAACCTCTTGATTTTGTCAATAATACCTGAGTGGGGTATTGTGTCAAATGCCTTGGCCAGGTCAAGGTAGGCAATGTGAAAGACTTTGCCCTCATCCATTGCTTTGGTGACCTTCTCGAAGAAGTCCATAGGTTCATAGGTTCATAGGTTAGTACTAAGCTAACTGCCCTTGCGAGTCATTTCAAGCCTAGTCAATTATCCCTTGTGAGACTCAAACCCTGCACCTTGTGTTTGTAAGGCAAACACCTTAACCATTAGTCCACCCTCCCAACCCCTCCACCAGGTTGAGTAGGCATGATCTGCCCTTGATGAACCAAACTGGGTTGGGTCCAGTGTCTGGAGGTTCACTATAGCTCTTTTGATCATCTCCATGATAATTCTTTCCATGGCTTTACATACAAGACTAGTGAGACTTATGGGTCTGTAGTTTCCAGGGTCTGTAGATGGCCCACCCTTGTGCAGAGAGATGACTGTTGCCTTTCTCCATTCATCAGGCATGAAGCCTGTTTGGAGGCTACAGTTAAATAGTAATTCCAGAGGCCCTGATAGGTCATGTTTCAAGCTATTAAGAAGGCATCCTGGGATACTGTCTGGGCCCATTGATGGAGTGTTCTTGGCCTTAGAGAGAGCATTAAGGACCTGTTCCCTAGTGATAGTAGGGGGAGTTATATTTGATGATATTTCCTGAGGGAAGGTTGAGGGGGAAACGGGAAAAGTTGGAGATGAATTTATCAGTCAGGAGGTTTGCTATATCCTCTGGCTCAGTATAGGTGGCTCCATTTACAATTAACTCTGCACACAATTGTGTATTGCCTATGAGGTTGCGGACATAGCTAAAGAATGCTTTGTGGCTGTCCGTGGCCTGAGAGGCCAAACTTACCTCAAATTTCGCTTTGGTAGACTTTATTTCTCTTCTGAGTTGTTTGTTTAGTTTGATGAGAGTGCTTTTATCCTGCTGGGTGCTGCACCTCCTAATTTTTGCCATGATTTTCTTCCTCCTTTTATACAACTGATTGATTTTGTGATTCCACCAGGGTGGCTTGTTTTTTGAGCTGGTTCTGTACTTCTTCCTGGTGGGTACAGCTGCCTCTATGCAGCTATTAACATGCTTGGACAGAGTTTCTGTGAACAGTTCTGCATACGCAGAAGTGTTCTCAGGGTTTGTGGGGGCTTGAAATTTTGCCAGGTTCTCACTTAATAACAGGAGCTTAGCCTTAGAATAGTTCCTGAATGTTCCAGGTTTAGCTGGGGTTCCAAGTTTTATTTTTACTTCAAAGGAGACCTTTTTGTGGTCTGACCTTACCAAGGAAGGCATTACAGTAGCGGGTGTGCAGCAGTCTCCCATATTAGTGAGGACCATATCCAGTATGGTTCCACCCCTGGTAGGTGCATTGACTAACTGGTCCATGGAGTTTGTGTTTACAAAATCCAGGAATCTCTGTGCATGTACGTTTGGTGTCATATAGGGTTACCAGTTAATAGCAGGGTAATTAAAGTCACCCATGAATATGGTATTGGGTTGGATGGTTAGTGTTTCTAATAAGTTTAAATACATGGTATGGGTTTCCTGGGTCACAGAGAGGGAGCTATAGCTCGCAAGGAAGTGGTATTAGATTTTACCTATGGTGATTTGAACATGGATCAGCTCAAGCGCACTGTCCTGTTTGACCAGCCTTGAAGTATATTTATTTTTGTTGTAGAGACACCTCCACCTTTAGTCCCTGTCTGTGAAGTAGCTGGCCTAAATGTGTGGAAGGCATTATAACCTTGCACTGTTGGTGTGCTCTCTGTAGCTTTAAACCATGTCTCAGTGACCGCATTGATATCAGCATTCTCTAGGGTAAAGAGAGCTTCTAGGGAATGGAGTTGTTTGTTTAGACTCCTAGCATTGAGCAGTAATACCTTTAGATTTTCTTGGTTTTGATTTGCTATGTCGGAGGCACTTTCAGTTTGGCATTGCCTAAAAAAAAAGGCACTATTGGGGAAGACAATGTTTTGGCTAATATTCGAAAGCCTAGAGGGGAGAGGTACAGACCATTCCTGGCAGAGCAGTATGGTCTGTTGACCATCTCCTTCCATGCTGATAAATATTGCACCCCTTTAGAATGACACCAGAAACTAAGCTAATTATTAAAGCCAGTCATCTTTTGTTCGTATTGTGGCATCATCCTTGGAGAAGGTAAAATGTTGCTCAATGCTAGGCTCATACCAGCCAGAGATATATTCTGAGAGCTCCATGATGTCTCTCTCTTCATATAGTATAGGGAGGTACATCTCAGGTCATTTAGTCCCACATGGACTATGACTGGGTCATACTGGTAATTGTGGTCCAATGACCTGAATGCATGCGTAATGTGATGGATCCCAGCCCCTGATAAGCAACTGACTGTAACTTTCTCCTTACTCAGTCTGGTGAGAGGGACATTATGGCTTGGTTGTGCCAATAAAGAAAGGTTTGAAGTCAGTTCTTAAAATTACATAGTTGCTGTACCAAGCAGAGTTTTGATATGAGAATGTGCTTATAAAAACTGGTTTCTCAGATAAATTTTGGAATATGCCCAGTCCTAACAAAGGATAATTCATGCAGTATATTATGGAAGATATTTGTTAGCTAATGGGATATTTTGTGGGGGAGAAAATAGGTATAAAGCTAATTTAAGGATAGTAGTGCAAAAGGAGAACCTTTGCAAAAGGGGTATGTTAATAACTAAGTTGGTTTATATGATTCATAGTGGCTGGATAGAGCAAGGAGTTGGGTGAAGTAAAGAAGTGTGTTTTTTTTTTCAAATCAGACAGTAGTGTTTTTGCTAAATTTGGAAAGAAAGGGATGAAAATGGTAATATGAAAAAGGTAAGTATGATAAATCCTGATGTTTGAAGGAGGAGTTCAGTATTATTTTGGTAGATTATGGCAAGAGAATGAGTAAGATGTATAATTGTTGGAAGGACTGTGGGTATTGTATAAATATAAACTGAAAAAGGAGTATTCTCTGCAGAATAAAAATATAAGAAAAGTTGATGTTCAGAAGATACATAATTGTCCGGCTAAAATGTATGGGATTTTGGATCCGACTGGATCCAACCTCAGCTGTGACTTCACAGCTACTTTGCATTTAGAAGTCTGACTCCTCCCCTACTCATAATTCTCGGACTCTACCTTAGCTGCTCAGATCAAGTTTGCTCCCCTCCTTTGAGTTATATCTGAAACATCCTATAGAAGGAACCAACCTATAGAAGGAACTCCTAAGTTAGATGGTCCCAACCTGTTGAGGAATAGTAGGTACAGTCTCACATGACTGTGCACAGACAGGGAATAAAAGTCAGCTTAATCATCTCGAAGCAATAAGTGACGATTTGGAAGGGGGTAGAAGGGAGGGAGTTTGAACCAGATGAAAATCAGACAGCATGGATCTAACGTTATAATAAGTACATAACGTTTATATCCAATGTTGTCAATTTCTACCCATTTCAAACATATGACACAGAATACCAAGCTGTGAAACTAGATAGTATCAAGGAAGGGCATTCCTGAGTATGGCAGAACCAGATGAACATAATCTGGATTGAGTGTCCAGCTTATAGTTAGACACAAAAGGTATTTACTGTAGTCCAAGTGGTCACAGCACAAATGTCATCAGTGGATAGTCCTCTGTGAAAGGCTGTTGAAATGGACACTGCCCTAATTGAATGAGCTTTTGGTTTACATGGTAAGGGCAACTTCTTCTTACAGATAAAAGAGGCACAATCTGACAGACATCTAGATAAAGTAACCTTAGTAACAGCCTTCCACAACTTGGGTTTAGAAAATGAAATAAACAACTGATCATCTCTTCTCATTGATTGATAAACAATTGATCATCTCTTGCATGGATGGAACAGGTGCTGAAAAAGAATCCAGGCCTTTAGAAGTGGCCTAAATAGAAAATCTATTCAATTTACTCTGGTAAATTTTTCTAGTGGACTGTTTCTGAGAAGAAGAACTAATATTAGCTACCACAGGGGAAAGCCTGGTGTTTCTGGCTATGTTCAAATTGGAGAAACCATGAGGTTAACATGAACTTCTGGTCTGAAGGAGGCAGTCCAAATGGATGGGTCAGTAGGTTTGGACAGTGATCCAACATCCAAGGACGATGTACAAGTTGAGGCCACAGGTAGGGGAATCATGTCTGTCGGGGCTAAAAGGGGACAATAAGGATCACCATTACCTTGCACTGCTTTGCTTTCTGAATGAATCTTCTCCTTAGGGGCAAATGAGGGACGGCATATATGAGGCCCAGGGGTGAAGTGTGGACCAGAGCATCCATTGCTGACTGTCCCTTTGGAGGTATCAGGACAAGGATTGAGGGACCACTTGTTAAGCATCATGACTGCCATGCTAATTTTTTGTCTGCTAGCACATTGAACAACCCCAGGGATGTGCGTTGCTATCAGAAAGCGTTGTGAATACAGCTGAACCTCGTGTCCCAAGAATCAAGGAAAAAGCTAAAAAGTAATGCTGGACAGAAGAGTAAAATGAGTGACAGTTATTGCTCTTATATACTTACAAACTTGTTAGAATAACTTAATTTACATTTGCAAGCTTTTGTGATGGCTATTAATTCTGAATCTCAAATGTGTTCTCATTATTTAGTAACTGCAATCCTCACTGATTTGCCAACAGAGCCACAAACTTTATAAAATTATGATGCAAAAAAATCTGAGACATTTTGCAAAATCAGACATAGCTGAGAGCATCTATACTCCACAAACACACATACGCATAGCCATCGATTACGACGACTTGTACAACTGTAACAGTATACCTCCAAAAAAATTACTATAATTAAATACATAAAGAGCTGCCACAATGGAACTTATTTTCTCAGCTCACTGCTGTCAGAATACAGTATGCAACATACTCTATCCCCACACGTATGTCTCATCCTCTTCTCTCAAGAATCAAGGAAATAGCTAAAAAGCAATGGAGAACAGAAGACCAGAATCAGTAAAAGTTATTGCCTTTATATGCTTAGAAACTTGCTAGAATACCTGGTTTTGCATTAGCATGCCTTTTAAAGGCCAAGTCTGAAACTCAAATGCCTGTTTCTGTACTGCTATCTTCATTGATTTGCCAACAAAACCACAAATCTTACGAAGAACAGATCAAAATGTGATGCAAAAAAATCGGACACATTTTGCAAACTCTATATCTATCTATCTAGCTAGCTAGCTATATAAATACACACACACACACAAACACACAAAGTTTAAGTATTTAGCTTCCTATATGCTTATTCTCATGCTCCTGCCTCTGCACTCTCATGCACATTAATTTTTTCCTTTCAATCTCAGGAGGCCTCAGTTATCTGAGGCAGCCTAAGCCAATAGGAAGAGCTCCTCTCTGTTGCATACAGCAACCCAAAGAGATGCTTTTTTTTCTGAAGTTTCTGCCTTCAGCAGCAGGCAAGGACTGTAATAAGTCATGATTGCCTCAGTCACAGTAAGGAGCAAATATGGTGTCAGGTGTGTTTCAAGAACAGCCCAGGAAGCAGAGTAAGCAAATTGCTTTTTGTTTTCTTAAAGGAAGCTCAGAAAATCTCAGAACACCATGCATACACGTGCTCGGAGCTGTGATCATGGTAATGGTAAGGGTAAAATTAAATTTTATAGTAAAAAAGTAAGCTAAAATATAGTTTCTTTGTTTTTTTTTTCTTTTTAATTAGGAAGCTGCAGCCCAGCAGACAGTATAATGTAGAGTTGTGTAAGTAAATTTGTCATAACATTAGATGTTCAAAGGATCACTGCTGCAATAGCCTTACCTATACAGGTTATATCCTGCTAAGAATATAACAGCCAGTCAGCGAGCTTCCAAAGTTTAAGAGCACCATCTACATGCCCTAACATTTACCAACTTGAGCAGAGCTAATGAAAAAGAGCAGTTAGGGTGTCAAATCCTTCAGAACTTTCATGCCAACTGAGAGGAGGGAGGCTAGAGCCCTAAAAAAGTGAATAGAAAATAAGCCCTTACCCTGACAACAAAAGTGATTGGAGGCAGGGGGGAGGTAGGGAACAGCTACTGCAGCAGTCATCATTCAAACACCTACTGTTAAAATAAGTTTATTTACACTGCTATACTATGTTCATCATTTGATCACTGCTGCAGTATACTTGGCTAAATGGGTAGACTGCCATAGCTTATACTAAATGGGATCAGGATGGATGAGGGTCCAGGAGCCCCAAGGCCCTGGTATATATAGTAAGCCTTGACCCTGCCTGGAATTGCCTTATTGTGGTGAGTATTACAAAAGGTAATAGCATGAGACAATCATTTGGAGACAGTCTACTTTGACACAGGTTGTCCTTTTTTTCTTACCTTTATAAGAAATGAATAACTGATGAGTTACTAAAAGTTTTAGTTCTTTCAATACAATATCTGAGTTGCCCTTTTCCCCATTTTTAAGGTAATGGAAAGAATACAAAAGATGGATAGCCTGGCACAAAGTTTACATGGATACCACTTTAGGCAAAAAGGAAGGATTAATTATTAAGGATATCCTATCTTTGTGGAAAATGAGAAAAAGTTGACCCACCACATGAGCTTCCAGATGTCAGGGCAGTCAGCAAAACTCTTTTCCATGTTAAGAACCTTAAATCAGCCTGATGTGGTGGCTCAAATGGTGTAAGAGTTAAGTCTTCTAAAACAAAGTTAAGATCCAAATAAGGTGCCACCTGTTTTCTAGAAGGATTGGTATGAACGCCCCTTTTAAAAAACGTTAACATGGGAATGCATTGAAAGGGGAAGATCCATGGACAGACATGCTAAAATGGAGGGTAAGTGTACCTTAAGAAAGAAGTAAGAAAGGCCAGAGGATAATAACTCATACAAATGCTGAAGAACCAGAAAAATTCTACCCATAAAAGGGTCCTGGTTCTTGTCCTGGCATCAATTAGAAAATCTTTTCCATTTGCTAATATCTGATTTCCTAATAGCAGGTTTTCTTGCCTCTTTAATAACTGCTGTACATCCCCAGATACAGGCCTTTTGATGTTCACCTAAAATCTTTGTCTGCAAAGATCTCTCACCCAGGTGAGGGATCCTTGACACTTTGAAAAAGACTGCAAAGATCAGCAAGTTGTCTAAATAAGGAAAAATATGAATACCTTGCAGTAAGCTATCACTGCAGCTAGACACATTGTGAATACCCTTACTGCAATGGATAGGAAATGAAAGTGTGATCCAGCCACAGAAAATCTTAAGAATATTTGAAATTGGGTGCTATAGAAATGTGATAAGCATCATTTAAATCTAAGGTCACTAAAAAACTTAAATGAGAGGTAAATGTGTGTGAAGGGGTAACATTTCGAACTTTGGAACTTTCACAAACTGGTTTAGAAAGAAAAATATTTAAGTCTATGTCTGGTCTCGGTGAAGTTTCTTTCTTTCTTTTGTACCAGAAATATTCTTGAATAGCACATGGATGGCACAGTGGTGCAGTGGTAGTGTTGTTGCCTCACACCAAGAGGTTCTTCGGTTTGATTTTTGACTGCGGTGCCTTCTGTGTGGAGTCTGCTTGTCCTCCCTGTGTTTGTGTGGGTTTCCTCTGGATACTCTGGTTTCCTCCCACATCACAAAGACATGCATCTGGAGTGTTTCCCCCAGGCCTCTGCTGAAAATTGGCTTTGTTCCAAGTCTGACTTTCCCATTAAACAAATGTTAAAATAAAATAAATAAATGTTAAAATAAAATAACCTTTCCAAGAAGGAAGGACAGCTTATATCATCTCCTGAGTTAGCAGATGCTGAATGACAGGAGGCAAAAAGAAGTTTGATGAGGAAGAGGAATCCCCTGAAAAAGAGGGAGAAGTTCCCACTGTCATCTGTATCCCTGAGGAATCACTCTCAGAATCCATTTGTCTGAGACTGTCTGCTGCCAAAGAGAGACAGAAAGATGAACAGCCAGATTTGGGGGAAGAATTAAAGGTTTGCCAGGGTGGGAATTTGGGGAACATTTTGTAGATAGTCATTCACATTTGTTAGTGCCCTTGTATATGGGGGGGTGGGGGTTCCCTCCTTTCTTTTTGGAGACTCCTTGCCATTGCTTTTTAAAAGTTCGCTTATGTTTTGTAAAATGGTGCAGTGGTAGCTGCAAAACCCTTCACAAATTTGGAGAAGGGAGACTGAAAAATCTGAGAAACTCCCTGAATCAGCTTCTCTCTCTCATCACAATTTTTAAGAACCTTTGCAGCAGATAGTCCAAACACAACCTCTCTATCTAAAGAAGAATTCAAAATGTCAGCTTTTACATGATCCTTAGGAAGGTTTTGTATATGCAGTCAAGCAAACGTTCTCCTAACAGCTCCAGCAGCAACAGCCATGGAAGTGGCATCAGCTGAATAATTAGCATACTTCAAACATTGTTTAGTCATTTCAGATACAAAACCAATAAGGAAGAAGGAGTTCTTATGGGCAGCAAGCAGGCTACAAGGCAGGTTATGGGCTGAAATAAGGACATCATCCAACATTGGAAAAACAGGAAGAAAGTACAGTTGTGTAAGATGAACTTAACCATGCTAGAAGAAACTGGAATGATCACTGCTGTAGTAGCCTTAGCTATATGAGGTTATATCCTGCCGAGGATAAAACAGCTGGTCAGCTTCCAAAGCTTCTGGGCACCTTCCATACACCCAAACTGTAAAGCAGCATTAGTTGAGCTGGTTTGGTCATCGAGCCCTTCAGAGCTTTCCTGCCAGCAGAAAGAAGGAGGCTAGAACAATAAAAAAATAAATGTCCACACCTGGCATAAAAAAACACCAAAAACAAGAGGGATTGATGAGGAGAGGCTACTGAAACAGTGATCATTCAAACACCTACTGTTATGGTAAGTTCAACCTACACAGCTATATTATGCTCATCATATTAATCACTACTGCAGTAGCATTAGCAATATGGGTAGATTAGCACAGCTGAGTACATTTGAGAGTTGGAAGGAGAAGAGTCTAGGAGCCCCTGGAGAATGGTCCTAGCAATGCTTGATATGGACGTAGAGAATGAGTCAAGCTTACAGTATTGGTAAAAGTATGTACAAAGGACCAAATAGCAGCTTCTAGAACATTTCTAGAATCCAACTCTTTCCAAAAAGCATAGATGAAGCCAAGACCCTGGTAGAGTGGACCTTCACAATGCCTGAAACAGACTTGTTATGCTGTGTACAGCACAAGGTAATAGCCTTAGACACCCATCGGGAAACAGTCTGTTTTGACATAGGTTGTCCCTTCTTCTTACCTTCACAAAAATAAAACAATTTTGAAAGATTTAGTTCTGTCACGATAACACCAGAGTTGTCTGTGGACATCCAAGGTATGGTATATCCTTTTCCCTCAGTTTTAGGTTCAGGAGAAAAATAGGAAGATGGATAATTTGGCTTAAAGTGAACTTGGATATCACTTCAGGCACAAAAAGAAATGAGAAGTTATGTACTCACCATAACGTTCCATCTGAGTAGGTAAACTTCATTTGTCTGCAACCTGTGGGATACGGATCCGATCTCGGATTCGAGCCGGCAACTTTACAAAGCTTAGATCCGAGCTCCTAGCTCCTCCCCTATCCCATAATCCCCTGCCAACCCTGACTTGACCTCAGATCAAGTTTGCCCATAACTAATATAACAGGCAGTTCATTACCTTTTCAAAAGGGTAATAATAACATGTCCTAAACATCTGTGAAGGTCAGGGGGACGGAGGGGGGAATGGTTGCAGACAAATGAAGTTTACCTACTCAGATGGAACGTTATGGTGAGTACATAACTTCTTAATCTGAAGTAGTTAACTTCATTTGGTCTGCAACATGTGGTACAGAGTCCCCAGCTACCTAAACCTTGAGCGGCCTTCATGGAAGGATATTCCAGAGCACTGAGGAGCCAAAAGAAGTTCTCCCTCTGGAGATAATGTCCAGCTTATAATGATTTATGAAGGTATGAGGTGAAGCCCAAGTGGCTGCTGAACAGATATCATCCAAGGAAACTCTGGATTTGAAGGCAGCAGATGTAGCCATAGATCGAGTTGAGTGGGCATGAACTCCTTGAGGTGCGGGTCTGCCAGAATTCTGATAAGACGCGATGATGCACTTCGAAATCCATTTCGACAAAGTAACTTTTGAGACTGGATTACCCAGATTAAATTTAGCAAAGGAGATGAACAACTGGTCGGATCGTCTGTGACCAGATGTCCTATGAATATAAAACTGGAGTTGTCTATGCACGTCCAAGGAATGCAGTTTGTACTCTCCTTTGTTCTGGTAGTTAGGAAAGAAGACCGGCAGATTGATAGACTGATTGATATTCGTCATAGAAACCACCTTCAGAAGGAAGGAGGGATTGGTCCTGAGGCAAACCCTATCCTTGTGAAAGGCTAAGTATGGAGGTTTGACAGAAAGAGCCTGTAATTCAGATACTCTCCTAGCTGAAGTAATAGCCACCAGAAAGGCTGTTTTCCACGACAGATATTTGAGGTCTACCGACGCCGCGGGTTCGAAGGGAGGAGCCGTCAAGGCCTGCAAAACCAAAGTCAAATCCCATGGAGGTACAGCTTCCTTTATGGGAGGTCTAAGTAGGAAAGTGCCCTTTAGAAATGTCTTGCACAATTTTGAAGTAATCAAAGGCCCCATATCGCTGCCTACGTGATAATGAGAGATAGCTGCTAATTGCACCTTCACCGCGGAACAGCTAGCTCCCTCATTAAAGAGGCCTGAAAGAAAATCCAGCACTGCCAGTAAGGGGGCTGTGAAGGGATCCAAATTATGGCGTTCTGCCCAGATAGAAAAACGCTTCCATTTACTACTATAAACCTTCCTAGTAGAGGGCTTGTGCGCTAGTACTAGGATAGCTTTAACCGGGGATGAGATACCGGGAGTCCTCGCTAGGAGTGGAACTGGAGCAGCCAAGCCGTAAGCTTGAGGTTGACCAGGTCGGGGATTGGGAGACCCTGTGGGTGGGAAATCAGATCCGGGAGGGGATCTAGAATCCAGGGCGGATTCACTTGATGAGACCAGAGGTACGGGAACTAAGTTTGGCGAGGCCAGAATGCGGCAATGAGGATCATTCTGCTCCCCAACCGACTGGCTTTCTGAAGAAGTTTCAGCATCAGTGGAAGAGGAGGGTAGGCATAGAGAAGACCGGGTGGCCAAGCATGCACCAAAGCGTCCCTCGGGGCTTCCCCAGGAGGGGTAATGAGAGCGAAGTAATTGTTGCATTTCATGTTTGAGGGAGATGCGAAGAGATCACAACAGGGCTACCCCAGACAGCAAAAATTTGACTCGCTACTTGGGGATTGAGGGACCACTCGTAAGGTGAAAGGATGGTGCAGACCCTGCTGAGGGAAATGGGGTGATCCAAGGGATACTGGAGAAAGGACCATTGAACCTGTAGAGTCCACTGCAATATCTGCATGTTGAGATGCGCCATGGGGAGGAGGTTGACTGCGGCTGCCATAGACCCTAGGGCCCTCAGAACCAATCCCGCCAGAGGTTTTGAAGATTGAAAAATGGCCCGCACGTGAGCTTTCAGAGTGTGCAACCGGTCAGGAGTTAGGAAGACGAGCTGCTTGTTGGTGTCCAGTCTGGCCCCGATAAAATCTATCACCTGAGTCGGGGTGAGAGAGGACTTGTCTGTATTTATAGTGATCCCTAGTTGTGGAGCAAGGTTGAGAAAGTAATTCCTGGCTAAGAATAGTAGATGCCTTGTCGGGGCGGTGAGGAGCCAGTCGTCCAGGTACGGAAAAACCTGTATTCCCTGGAGCCTCAGGTGGGCCACTATCACTGCTAATACCTTGGTGAACACCCTGGGGGCTGAGGTGAGACCGAAGGGAAGGACCCTGAATTGATAATGACTGGCTCCCAGCCGGAAGCGGAGAAACCTCCTGGAGGGTTTGTCTATCAAAATGTGGTAGTACGCGTCCTTGAGGTCTATGGAGCACATCCAGTTGTTCTCCCGCAAGAGGGGGAGAATAGATTGAAGAGTGACCATCCGGAACTTTTCTTTGGTTACTGACAGATTCAGTAGGGAAAGATCGAGGATGGGCCTTAGGTCCCCCGTCTTTTTTGGCACTAAAAAGAACCTGGGGTAGTAACCCGATCCGGACTGGCTTGGGGGGACGTGCTGGATGGCCCCTTTTCCTAAGAGCAGCCGGATTTCCGCGGCTGCCGCCTCCCTCTGATTGGGTGGAACATCGAGGAGGTGCCTGGGGGTATCTGGAATGTGGGAAAAGGGAATTTTGTATCCTCTGGATATGATATGAAGCACCCAGCAGTCTGTTGTAATGGACTCCCAAGCTGCCAGGTGCTTTGAAAAATGCCCCCCGACTGCCCCCAGAGTGGAGCAGTTGGGCAAGCCCTCAGGGCTGCTGCGTGGGCTGATCAGAGAAGGCTTCTCTGGACCCAAAGTTCTTCGGACCCCCTCTGTCTCTAGGGTGGCGTCCACCCTGTCCTCCTCTGCCGCTGAAGGACTGGGAGTCCGGAGCGGACTGGGTTTGTTGCGACTTTTGGAACCACATCTTCTTCTGTCCCTTTTGGTTCTTGGAGAAGGACCTCTGGGGAGCAGAGAAGCAGACTCCAACGGCAGACAATGTCTTCCCATCCTTTTCACTCTGAACCAAGGTTTTCCAAACAGTCTTGCCAAAAAGGGCAGAGCCATCGAAGGGGGCAGTCGCAAAGGACACCTTGAAGGGTTCCGCAAAGTCACAATGTCGGAGCCAGGCCTGGCGCCTTATAACTAGGCCTGCTCCGCTGGCTCTAGCGGCTCCTTCCGTAGCATGGGATAACAGCCGCATAGAAGTGTTAGAGATAGACCTAAGAGTGGCCATGCGGGTGGAGTACAACTGCTTGTCCTCTCCCGACATGGACTCCGGGGGCGATGCAGAGTACTCTTTAATAAGATCTCGCTGCAGCCGAATCACGTGTGCCATGTAGTTCAGGGACCTTACAGAGAAGGTCGCTGAACTAAAGACCCGCTTCCCGAGACGGTCCATCGAGCGAGACTCCTTGCTTGGGAGATGGACCTAGGGACTCTCCTGGGCTAACTCCCTCTTGGTGGCTGCCGCCACCAGCATGGCTTCTACGGGGTGTCCCTTGCTCCAATGGGACCTCTCGGTCGGGGGGCTCAGGATCCTGTCGGGGCATTTGGGGACTGGCTCCACAGTGTCCGGCTCCTTCCACGCCCTAGTGGTAATAAGACCCACTAAGGGGTCGGCCGGAGGGGACACCCAAGAGGTAGATGGGCCTGCTTCAAATGCCTCGAGGAAGACGGATTCATCAGAGGAAGCCTTGGGGGCAGACCACCCCCCCCGATCCTAAGCATTTCCATGATGTCTCCAAAGGAGACATCCTCAGGGGGTGACTTTGGGGAGCCTTCCCCCTCATCCAAATCCGTGTCTTCTGTCAAGGACTCGGGGGAGTCCACGTGCCTCCTCTTACACTTGCGCTTGTGAGGAACATCCTCGGGGGGACTGTCCGAGGATGACTCACCAGCAACGTCATGTTCCACTGGAACCACCTGAGACGTCAAAGCAGGCTGCCCCTGTGGCCGGGTGATGGAACCCTGACCCAAATGAGAGGGAGTGCGGGATGGAGCCGTAGCAGGGAGCAGGGGCCTGGATGCACTCAACAGAGCCCTCTCCACCACATCGAAAGCCGAGGGAGAGCCACTCTCTCTAGGATCCGAGAGCTGACCCTCGCTCGGATCCAATGGGTGGATCGGAGCTGGCGCCGAGACCATCAGATCCGAAGGGCCAGTGTGCTCCGACCTGGACGGAGCCAAAGGCACACTAAACCCCTCGGATCCGAAGCTCAGAGCACGGCTCTGAGAGCTCGGATCTGACAGGGATGGATCCGAAAAGCTTGAGGGAAGAGTCTGAGCCAAAGTACCTGATACTGTTGGTGCCGACCCACCCCCGGCTCCAATGCTGCCCGGCTCCAAGCGCTCCGAACCCAGGAAGCGGGTCAAAGGAGGAGCTATCAGGGCAAAAAAGGGTGTTGAGCTCCCCCCCCCAGAGGGGGGGGGAGGCAGGAGCACTCCCATCTGCATTTGGGCCTGGATGAACCTTCTCATCACCCAGTCCAAATCAGCTTCAGACAGGCTACGTGTCGATCTCAACGAGGCCACCGAGGCTGGCCGGGAGTGCCGCCTCGATGACCTCGATGGAGATCGGGTCTCCTCCTCCTCGGGTCCCGGTGAAAAGCAAGCAGACCGGAGCCGAGAAGGAAGAGACCTAGACCTGGAAGACCTGGCGGGAGAAGCCCGCTTAGCCGGGGGGGCCGAAGCGGAGGCCTCAACCCGCCGCTTGTGGTGCTTCTACCTCTTCTTTTCCTTCCTGGCCTCCCCCTCATCCGGCACAGAAGTGGGAGTTTGAGTCTCGGCTGGGGGGAGAGAGGCAGGAGTGGCCGCCACCGAAGCCTGGGAGGAGGCCACAGAAGTCCCGGAAGCCGAATCCGGGGGCAAGAGTCCCGCTAGGATCAGCTTCGACCTCCGGTTCTTCAGTGCCCTGGGGTTGAACGCCTCGCAAATCGCACACCCAGAGGAAAGGTGTTCAACCCCAAGGCACCGGACACACCGAGTGTGGCCATCCACCAGAGAGAGCTTATGGCCACACTCGGTGCACTTGGAAAACACTAACTTTGGGGCCTCAGACATGTTTAAACTAAAAAATGAAAACTCACTCACACAGTAGGCCCCAAACACTCAAACAACACACACACACACAGCTACGATACCAGCGACGGGTGGGGAGGAGAAAAAATATATATATTTTTTTTTTTTACCTTAAAAACACTAATAAAAGGTTTAAGGAACCTAAACAAACACACTCTCACAAGTTTTTTTTAGAAAATTAGCAAAGATAAGACTTATCTGACTAGGAGCTCGTAACCTAGCTGCTGTACCTAAGCGCGGCAAACTAGATCTGAGGTCAATCAGGGTTGGTAGGGAATTATGGGTAAGGGGAGGAGCTAGAAGCTCGGATCAAAGCTTTGTAAAGTTGCCGGCTCGGATCCGAGATCGGATCCGTATCCCACAGGTTGCAGACCAAATTAAGTTAACTACATCAGATGATTAGTTCTGAAAGAAACCCCGTCCCTTATGGAAAATAAGATAGGGTTCACACTCCATAATAACTTGAAACTCAGATACCCTTCTTGCAGATGTTAAAGCAATTGGTAAAAATGTTTTCCATGTTAATAACCTCAAGTAAGCCAGATTAGCTTGTTCAAATGGAGCAAGTGTTAACTTCTCTCACACAAAAATTAAGAATCCAAGAAGGTGCTATCAATTTAATTGGAGGCCTCTTATGCAAAACCCCTTTCAAGAATATTTTGATATAAGACTGCCTTGAAAGAGGAGGAACCATGTGCAGACATACTGAAATGGCCGATCAAAGAACCTTGATACAGGAATAAGAAAGGCCATAGATAGTAACTCAAACTAATATTGCAAAACCAGACAACAACTAGCCCTGAATGAGTGCTGGTTATGTTGCTGGCATCAACTAGAACACCTTTTCCATTTGCCAATATATGATTTTCTACTAGGAGGCTCTCTTGCCTCCGTTAGTACCAGATGCACATCCTCAGCAAAAAGGCGCATAAAAGGAATTAAGACCCTATCATCCAGACAGTCAAGTGAAAATGATTAATGTGAGAGTGTAAAAGGCACCCATGTTCTTGTGTGAGTAGATCCAGTGTGTGAGGAAGCTTGTGGTAATTGCCCCTGGCCATTTCAAAAAGAACGGAGAACTATGGTTGCCTTGGTCAGAGGAGAGTCACCACAGTGATCCTAGGGGGATTCCTTCTGAATCTTCAGAACTACCCTGGATACCAGTGAAAAGGGTGGAAAAACATACAGGAACATTCCTGTCCAAGGAAAAGAAAAGGCATCTGTCTTCCAGGCCTTCTTGCATAGAGTCCTAGAATAGAATCTAGCCAATTGATTGTTCAAAGAGGAGGCAAAAAGATCTACTTGAGGAACTCCCCACAGATAGATCAAATCTTGGAGGACCCTCTGATCTAGTTTCCATTCATGAGGGTCTGCCCTTGTCCTGCTCGGTTTGTCTGCCACACAGTTTTGCTCTGATGGACTGTAGGATACCTGCAGAGTGACACTGCGCTGTGACGTTATATCCTAAGCTTACATGGCCAGTCTGCAAAAGAGGTACGGCCTGGTTCCCTCTTGCTTGTTGATGTTCCATGTGACTGTCGTATTGTCAAACCACTCAAAGAGGTCCCGGGGACCTGATAAAGGAGAGTTTCTCTTTGATAATTATGTGCTTGTGTCTGACCTTGGTGTCACACACCTCCTGCACTTTTCTTCCTCCTGAAACTGCTCTCCAAACAAAGTCCAAACTGTCTGGGTGATTGACTGCTTTGGAGCAGGGAGGGAGAAGGAGAGACCTAGATTCAAGGATATCTGTGGTCTCCACCAAAAGATTTCTTTTCTGACAAAGCCAGCACTGGTACTTGAAAAGATAAAGGGTGTTGATACTAGGGCCAAAGAGATTTCAGATACTACTGAATCTTTCTCATGTGGATTCTTGTAACGGGTATTATGGGAATCATAGGATCATAGGATCCTATGATCCTATGATTCCCATAATCCTCCAAGATTTGATCCATCTGTGGGGAGTTAGATGCCATGAGTCCCAAAATCCTGAGGTATTCCCTCACAGTGACCACAGTCTTAGAAATAGATCTAAATAAAGATCTATTTTACAATGAAAAAAAGCTCTTTGAACCGAGATGTTTAGCTGACATCCCAGGAACACAATCCTGTGTGAGGGAGTCAAGAAAGAGTTTTGAAAGTTCTTTTGGAGTTCCAGTTTGAGTAACACATCTCTCATGGAGCTTATATATAGTGCTACGTATGTATAACATATGCCACAGAGCTTATATGGCACTATTCCCCACTTGGTCATAATAGGTAAACTCTCCCAGCTAGGCATCAACCCGTATGCTACCAGATGGGTAGCTAACTGGCTCACTGACAGAACCCACTCAGTCAAAGTAGAGGAAGCCACCTCTAGTAGTAGACCCGTAACAAGCAGTGTACCCCAAGGATCGGTCGTGGGGCCTCTACTGTTTGGTATATACTTTTCTGATGTGTAAGACAAAACCAGTGGTTTGTGGCTGACCAAGTTTGCAGATGACTGCAAGCTGGGCGCTGTCTTAAATTCCCTTAGTGATTTGAACATCCTCTAAGAGGGCTTACCTAAATTAATGACTGGTGCCAGAAGCATGGCCTCAAACTGAATGCCAAGAAATGCATCATTATCCCCTTTGGGGAAAATGTCATCCCCACTAATTATCACATTAATAGCAATGTATTAAGTATGCAATCAGTCATGAGGGACTTGGGCACTCAGGTTAATAGCAACCTGACGTTTGACCACCACGTTGCCTCTATTGTATCGAAGGCTTTCTACATGGCCCACCTCATAAATAAGGGTATTTCATCCAGGAACAAGGAGGTCATAACATCTTTGTACTTCTCCCTTATCGGGCACATTATAGAGTGCAATGCCTCCTTCGGCATGTACCTTGCCAAGCACATGCAGCAGCTGTAGAGACCACAGAGGTTCCTGACCAGGAAAATCCAGGGTCTGAAACACCTATTCTATACAGATAGGCTAAAAGCCCTGTCCCTGTCCCTCTACTCAGTCTCATACAGACTGTTGAGAGGTGACCTGTGTCTGGCATACAAGGCCATTTCAGACCCAGCCTTGATGGAGTTGCTGCATATCCGTAAGACAAACTACACTCGCACAACCCACAAGCAAAGCCTTAACCATGTCTGTGACATTAATAGAACTTGTTGACAGGATAGATTTGTGTCCCAAAGACTCCCCCGTCTGTAGAGTAGACTCCCTCTCCATGTCAGAGTACCTCTCTAGCCCTCTTTAAGAGGAACCTGGATGACTGGATGGGAAACAGAAAATATACCCCTGGGATCCCACCTGTGTCCCTACTGGACAGTGGAAACAGCTGCTGACTTTGAGGGAACATGGGAGAAATTCTTGGCTAGGCTTATAACGGCCTTTGGGCCAATAGCCTAGTATCATCCTATGAACCTAAAATCGAGATTCCTGATACTTTGAAAAAGACTCTGCAAAGATAAGCAAGATATCTAAATATGTAAAACAATGGATACCCTGTAGCCTGCAATGAGTTGTAACTGGAGCTAAACACTCTGTGAACACTCTTGGTGCAATGGATTATCCAAAGGGTAAGGCAGAGAATTGATAATGCAATCCAGACAGACAAAGTCTTAAGAAATGTCTGAAGTCTGCATGAATAGGGATGTGAAGATGAACAGGTGGAAACAATGATATGGGGTAAAAGGAATGACTCCCTGAAAAGGAGGCACTTCCTCCCACTGCCTTCTGTAACATTAATGAATGTTTTTTTTTTTCAGAAACCATTTGTCTGAAGCAAACTGTTGCCAAACAGAAAAATGGAGATTCAGACTTCAAGGTGGAAGGGGGTCACAAAGTCTCTTAAACAGTCATTCAGACCTCATGAACTGTCCTTGGTTTTGGAAGGTTAGAAACTTCTCTTTGGAACCCCCTTGCCATTTCTTCTTAAATGTCTGTTCACCTGATTTTGTTGAGACTGTTTAATTTGTTTTTGCCAAAATTGGATGAGGAGATAGAAAATCCTTTGGACAATTTGGAAAGAAAGGACTGAAAAATCTTACAGATTCCCTGAATCAGCTTGCCCTTTTCATCACACTTTTGATCACCTCGGCAACAGAGGCACCAAACACCAAATCTCTATCCAAGGGAGACTTTAAAATCTCATTTTTAACATCATCTGGGAGTTTCTGAGAATGCAGCCAAGTATCAACAGGGTCATACACACACTGAAAACAATGACTAGTGCAATAAAAGAAACCAAGTTATTTAAAGCAGATTTTTCCGCGCACAAAGAAACTGCAGATAGACATTCCTCATACTTTCATAATTTGCCATATGAGCCTTACATCAAAATTGTGAAAATCAAAGTTGCAACAGAAGTATACCTTTTTTCCATACATATCAATAATTTCCCATTCTTAACAGAAAGAGCAAGACTGGAATTATTTTAGTTCTTAGCAGCAATGGGATCACGTAAAGCTATACCTGCTGGGTCAGTGTATAAAATCTTGCCTTTTTAGTGGCAGCTGGTAACTTTCATGAAAATTGCAGGCACTAACACACACATCTTCTAAACCTAACAGCACAAGAGGAATGGGTGTGAGTTCTGGAAAATCCTTCTGAAACAACTCTTAGTATTTTCTGAGGGACTGACAAACCGAAAGTTATGTACTTACCATAACAACAGATCAGCAGGTTCAACACACAGGTTGCTGGATTTGAGTGGAAAAAACCTAGAAACAGATCTAGCTGTAGATCTATTTTTCCTGTGTAAGAAAAGCTCTTTGAATTGAATTTTCTATTTGACAGCCCAGAAACTCAATCATGTGAGAAGAAGATAAGAAAGACTTCTGAATGGTCTCCTGGAATCCCAGCTTGTGTAAGAGATCTCTCACTGAAGACAGAGAGAATCTTGACACTTTGAAAAAGACTCTGCAAAGATAAACAAGTTGTCTAAATATGGAAAATGCTGATACCTTGTAGCCTGCAATGAGCTTTATCTGGAACTAAACACTTTGTGACCACTCTTGGTGCAGTGGATAGTCCAAACATAAGACAGAGAACTGATTATGTGATCCAGATACACAAAACCATAAGAAACACCTGAAGGCTGGGTGAATAGGAATGTGATGATAAACATCTTTTAAGTGTAACGCTACAAGGAAACTTGAATGAAAAAAATGAGGTAACAGGTTGTGAAGTGACATCATTATGAATATGGGAACTATCACAATCCAGTTTAGGAAAGAAAATCCAGAACTGTTCTCCACCTGGGAAGGGGGAACCGGTTCTATTACTCGCTGGAATAACATGTGATGAAGGACAGGTTGAAACAAAAGAATCTGGTCTGGAAGATGCCGAATTACCCCCAGGAAAAGAGAACTTTCCTCCCACTGCCATCTGTAACCTTGATGAATGATCTTCAAAATGTATTTGTCTGAAACTATCCATTGCCAAAAAGTGGAGATTCAGTCTTTCTGGAAGAGAAAATGTGCTCCCAGGGTGGGAGGGTGGAACAACATCTCTTAAATAGTCGTTCTGACTTACTGAACTGTCCTTGGTTTTGAGGGTTTCCAGAATTCTTGGAGCCCCCTTGCCATTTCTTTTTAAACGTCTGTTTACCTATATTTAGTTGAGATGGTTTATTTTGGTTCCTATCAAAACTAGATGAGAAGTTAACAGAATACCTTGGAAAACTTGGAAAAGGAGGACTGAAAAATCTTAGAGATTCCCTATATCAGTTTACCCTTTTCATCACATTTTTTATCACATTTGCAGCTTAGGGGCCAAAAACTGAATCTCTATCAAAAGGAAATTTTTAAATCTCATTTTTAACATTATCTGAGTGATTCTGAGAACAAAGACATGCAAACCACTTCAAAACAGTACCAGTGGCCATAGCCCTAGAAGAAGTATCTACCAGAGTCATATACACACTGTATACAATTAGTAGTAACTCGATCAATGGAATAAATTACATTTTTAAAGCAGATTTTTCTTCATAAGAATACACTTTAGTCAAAACATTTCTCATGTCAGAACAAACCTTAACATATGAGTCTGACAATTCAAAATTCTGAAAATCAAAGGTGCAGAAGTACATACTTTTTACCATACTTATTAGTAATCTACCCATTCTTATCATAAACAGTAGGATTAGAATTAAATAAATGTTCAGCAGCAGATGGATTAACTAAAGTTGTAGCTACTTAATCAGGTTTCAGAGGGTGTATAAAAACTTAAAAGACTAAGGAACTTGATACATCCTATCTGCAATTTAAGGAGTAACTGGCTGACTCAGGAAAATTGCAAGCAGTGATGTACACATTCTCCAAAGCTAACAGAACTAGGAGAAAAGGTGTAAGTTCTTGGAATTCCTTCTCCCACTGAAAACATTGACACATTCTAAAAATAGTTTCAGAGAAAGAGAACACCTCACAGGGAGGGTCAGAAACTGAGATTTCATCTAAAACCCTGCATCTATCCCTTCATCGCCCTGCCCAAATTCACAAGGATTCATAAAAATTAAGAGCCTGAATTAAACCCTGAGCTAGACCCAGTAAATTATTCCTGTGAAAGGAAATTTGAGGAGTAGATGCATGCTTAGTTTTCTGTTTACTGTAAGGAGATATGGGATCAACAGTTTTTAGCTGCACTGCAGTTTCCTCAGGGATGGGCACTACATTCTGACAAAACAATGAAGCTTTCCCTGATCATTGTCACAGGACTGACAAGAGTGGCTTTCTCTTGTCCACTGGGAGGGCCGCAACAGCCACAGAGGACATGGATAACCCCTGATCCATAGTGACTGCAGGTGCTACACCAGAGGGACCTGGGATAAAAGAGGAGTGGTCTGAGGTCAAACTAATGGCCACAGTAGAGTCACCCACCTCAGGCTGAGGCAAATTGTTAGCCTGCTGTAATGGCTACAGCTGTTTACTTAACTTTTTCTTTTTGTGGCTGGAAGAAGGACAGACCACGTGATTGACAGATTGTTCCATGGTCAAGCCAAAAACAGCACCTCTCTTTCTTGGGGAAAGCAAGCAACAAATGCAGGTAAAAAACAAAAGTCTTTAAAAGTCACCTTTTCACAAACAAATACAGTAAAAAGCACTTTAAACACTTTTCCAGCCACACAAAGTAAAATGAACAGAACTTCTCCCCAGAAAAAAATGTTTTTTAGTTACTTTAAACAACTTTTAAACTGACAGGTAAAAAAGTATGCTCCTGTTTAAAAGTACAGTCTCATAAAGCACAAACTCTTAGATTTAAAATAATTTTCCTAAAGAAGAAAGTATTATTAATAAACAAAAATATTGAATAGAAGTTTTTTTCCCCAAAGGGAACTTATCTGCCCAGTAAAAGAACAGCATAAGCTGACTGTCAGTCCGCGAGAAGCATACTTTTTAGCGGCAGTAAAGCTCTGAAAGGATTGGTGCTCAGACTTGACTTTTAGTCAGCTCAGCTTGAGCTGCCATACAGTTTGGGCCTGTGGAAGATGCCCTGAAGCACTGGAAGCTGGCCTGCTGTTAAATCTTGGCAAGATATAACCCATATAGCTAAGGCTACTGCAGCAGTGAACAATATGATGAACATCTACTGTAATGATGAATATTCTCACACGTTTGTTCTCTTATTTTGACAGGAATCTTTACAATATACCAAAACACTTGTTCCCATAATAAGTATCCAGGCTGTTCTTAAAATATCTAAACTAGTACTTGCTTTAATGTAATTTGGTAGACTGTTCCATGCATCAGCTACTCTGTCAGAACCAATTAGTGCACTTCTCATTCCTATAGAATCTTCTACATAGGCTATCTGATGATTCTCTAGTACTTTTTGTTAACTCCAAACATTCCCAGAGGCAGTTGTCTCTAAATGCCCTATATACCTGAATAAGATCTTCTCCTAGATATCTGTAAGAGACACTGTACAAGTTCAGATATTTTAGTCTTTCATAATAACTTAAATTTTCACATCTATGGATACCCTTGGTATATTTCTGTTGTACTCTTTCCAGTTTACTCATGCTTGTTTTCTTATAGGGTTTCCATATTGTTATTCCATACTCAAGTTTGGACCTAATGTAACTAACAAACAATGACTTCATTATTTTTGATTTCCTAAATCTTTTTATACAACCTATAGTTCTATAACTATCATTAACCAATTGGTTGATATGATTAGAAAAATTCATAGCTGAATCTACCCATATACCCAGGTCCTTAAAATAATCTACAGTTTCAATCACTGTGTTCTGTATTAAATATTCACCTTTCAATTTATGCCTACCAAATCTCATATGCTTAGTTTTTGATGTATTGATCAGCATATTATTCTCCTGTGCCCAAATGGTCAATTTAGTCAAGATATTTTGCAGACATGCCTTATCTGTAACACATGTAATCAGTTTACCCAATTTTAGGTTGTCTGCATATAGACTGTAGAACACGTCAGATGAAACATTTAGGTCTGAAAGATACAATCTAAACAAGTAAGGGCCTAGGACAGAGCCCTGTGGGACACCCTGACTGTAACCAAGGATTTTGCTTGTCCAGATGCTGTATGATACTTGCCATGTCCTATTTGTAAGCCATGCAGCTATCCATCTTATCAAGAGTACATCAATACCTAGTTGTACTAATTTATTGATCAGTGTTATGTGTATGACCCTATCAAATGCTGAAGATAATCTATATAAATTACATCATAGAACAATTTTTCATTCATAGTTGTTATAATATTGTTATAGAACATCATGTTAAAGGTGGTAATAGATCTGTTTTCAACATATGCATGCTGATATATGGTTTCAAGTCCCAACCTATCCAGTTCTGACAATAATTTATCCAATATTACCTTCTCCATTATTTTTCCACAACATTAAAGTAGACTTAAGTGTCTATATGACTCTGGGTTTGTCCTACTCCCCTTTCCCTTAAAAACAGGTTTAATAAGCTCATGTTTCCAATCTTTAGGAATCTCCCCATATTTATATGACCTAGTGAATAATAGATATAATGGCACTGTAAGTTCTTGCTGAAGTGTTCTCAGGTCATTGTTACTAATTCCTTCTCCTCCCTGCGCTTAGTTTGGATCCAGTTTGTGCAGATCGTTTTCAATATAATCTAATTTGATTCCAGTATATGGGGTTACCTGGATGTCACTAAGACAACTTACCACCCCTTTTGTGGAGCCAAACTGTTTTGCATAAGATTTTGTAAATATGTCTATAATCTGTTGTGTGTGAGAATAAATTTTAGAATCTGCACACAGTTTATCAGTTTGTGTATCTTTACTCCTTCCACATCTTATGTATCTATAAAAAGGTTTCCTATTATGCTTAATATCTTTATATAAATGTTCTTAATTTTTTTCTTGATCTTGTCTCACACTATGCTTAATCTGTTTGTCCAGCTTGTTTATTTCAGTTTTCAAACTTGTAGTTCAACCTCACTTCCATTTCTTACATTGTTTGTCTCTCACCTTAATCAGATATCTTGTTCTTATGGAAATACATCCGCCTGATGTTGTATGCCTAGATCCTGATGTTAAACATTTTTGCAATCAAACAATTTCTCTTTCAAAACTTTCCATATTCCATCTGCAGTTTTTCCACTGAACACCTCATTCCAGTTAATTTTACACAGTGACTGTTTTGTTTCCATATAATCTGTAATTAACCCATTGGCTTAAGATTTCAGTTTGGCAGAATTATCTAACTACAAATTAACCTTTATAACCCCATGATCACGGCACATCAATGGTGGTAAAACTTGACTTGAAGCTACAGTAATTTCTTTGGGAACAGAAAGAGTGTCTAGTATGTTCCGTCCCTGGTAGGGTTTTTTACAATCTGAAGCAATTGTTGTTCCTGAATACAGGCCGTGAATAATTTCCTTACTAATGCTGCAGAATCAATATTATTCCAGTCTGTTTCTGGTAAATTTAAGTCCCCAGCTAATATTATTCTTCCCTCCTGTGTTTCATGTAAGCAATGTATGAATTCCTCTAGGTCATCTGCACTTGACGTTGGTGGTCTATACACTCCAACAATTGTTACATGTTCCAGGGTTGCCTTTATTCTCACCGTTACACAGTCTATAGTATTGGTGTTATCATTGAACATGTAATAATCACAGGTTTCATAGCTATCTTTAATCCCTATCATAACACCTCCACCTGATTTTTTGTTAGAATGTATGTTACAGTAAAAACATTTATACCTTGAAAGAACTGGTTTCCAGTCATTGTTCTTTAACCATGTTTCACAAACAAAATCTTTAGCAGTAATTTCTACTGTTACTGTGAAAATTCTCACACAGATGTACTATCTTACTTTGAGAAGAGTCATGAGCTGTAACTTGAACAGTAATTACAAAAGAAGAATGCCAAGTAGTGCAATGAGTTCTTAAAGGTGGTGAGCATTTACAGGATCACTTGAAGCACAATGGTGTCTAAGACTTTTCTTCTATACAGTTGTCCATATTGTAGCTTTAAATATGTCCTGAGAGTAAAACATTTCTGAAATATGCAGCTAATATAGAAGCAGCTCAGAGAAACTGAACCTTAATGTGCCACTCAAAATTTTTGTTAGATTTGACATGGCAAAACAGTATACCACAAAAAAGCCACTTACTCAAGTTTACTTGGTAAAAAAGTAATCCTTGATTAAACTTTTTTTTTTTTTTTTTATACATGGTAATCCCACTGAACGCAAGTGTCCTTTTTCAGGGATGACCTAGAAGCACTGTCTTGTCAAATTAGTTGCTCAGTCACATAGTAATTAGTAGAGGAGATAGTGAATTAATTAGATCTTCTAGTGGCTTACCTTTTCAAAGTAACGTTTCACTACATGTATACATCCAGGGTGCAAAGCAGATACTATCTGCTGTGATTGTAGTTGTTACATGAATATTTTTTTTACTGAAGAGTTTCCAAAGCACAAGATAATACACATACAAAAGAGTTAAAAAACCTCACGAAACAGTAACATATTTAAAGAACGGTAAAATGAACCATACAGATTAGTGTGCTCTAACATTTTAGCAAACGTATATCATAAAAATCCAAAACTTTTTTCCAATGCAGATCAAATACATCCTTTTTTTCTTTCAAATGTGAATGTTCTGGCTATACTATATACAAGCTTATGCATATTAATTCACATATATGAATCAGATGCTTCAACTTTGGATTTCTACGATTTACGTGCATATGGAAACTCTGATTTTCTATTTACCTGTAGACTCAACATTATTATTTTCCCTAGCACCCTTAAAGAAATATTCTCAAGTAAAAGTAGGTCCATTTCCAGAAATTGACTTCCTTTCATTTCAACAATCTTTTAATCCATCACTAACTTTGGAGCAAGTCTCTTATAGTCCACCACAGACATGGACTCTGAGAGGGATGTGGACAGCTCCTTGGTCATATACCTCTGCAGTCTCATAAAGTGCACTAAATAATTAAGGGACCTCAAGGCAAAGGTCGTGGAAGCAGATATGCACTTCCCAAATCTGTCCAATGCCCTCGGCTCTCTATAAGGGGTATGGACAAAGGAGGTCTGTTCAGCTAGCTCCTTTTTTTGTGGCCGCCGGCACAAATATAACATCAACAGGAACTCATTTTCTCGACTGGGGTCTGTCCTTCTATCATGTCAAAATGTGTATGGATGTCAAGGAATTAGTTTGACAGAGTCTGGTTCCTTCCATGTCCAAGTCAAGAGCCTAAGTTGATAAGCCCATCAGCTGTGGGAGTCACCCAAGACGTAGATGGGCTGGAACCAAAAGCTTTGAGAAAAACTGACTCCTCTGGGGAGAGAGCATCTGAAGACCATCCACCCTTTTGCTTAAGGATCTCTTGTATGCCTCCAAATGAGATGTCATCCAGTGGAGATGTGGGTGACCTTTCCCCTTCCTCAAAGTCACTATCCTCTGTGACAGATTCCATGGGAGACATCTATGTGCCTCCTTTTACCTCCTCTCAGGGGAATTATCTTAAGAGAGAAGTTCCTCTAGGGAAAAATGTCCGGATGCTAGTTGGTACCAGCTGTCCCTGAGGATTAGGTTTGATGGGGGTCAGAGACTGGATCCGCTGGAGGAAGAAATCTAGGATCCAAGGAAGAGACACAGAGAGAGAGAGATCAGCTCTTTCACACAAGAGAAAGCCCTCTCCACTACCTGCAATGCAGCTGGACCAGGAGAAATCATGGCAGGCTGAACTGGGGACAAAACCTCCGAAGCAGCCAAACCTTCATCCTGCCTGGATTCATGTCTTGAAGAGGAGCTAGAACCAAGCTATCTAGTGCCAAATCTCTGAGGGGCAAAGATGGCTTCAACTACATCGGAGTAGACCCTGGTCCGCTGGATCCAACAACGGTGCTTTGGCTCCGAGACTCATCCTGATCCAAGGGAATAAGAGTGGAACCAGTCATGGAAACTGTTGTAGTTGAAGTACTAGCCATCTCTGGATCCAACACTGACCCTCTCAGGGCTCTCAGATCTGAGGGCTCTGAAGCTATTGGATGGATGGGAGAAAGAGAAATCAGTACATGGGAAATGCAGGGAAGGCTCATAGATCCGATGGGAGATGGAGACAGAGAACTTTGAGGACTTTCCCCATCATTCTATCCACTTTGGCCTTGGAAAGACTTTTGCAGGATCTAATGGATGAGGTTGTGGACTGTGGTCTTGAGTCTCTCCTTGGTGTCATTTGTAGAAATGGGGAATGGGGTTGATGAGATACTGGGTCAACTGTGAACCCAACTGAGTGAGTTCGAGGAGACTTCAACAAAATAATGGTCAGATCAGAGTGCTGCTTGTCAGAGTTTACCAGTATGACAGATCTGAAGATTTATAATTTGATGGTTTTCATTTAGTATCTGAAGAAGTCAGATCCAAAGTTCTTTGGATCTTCTGAGGAGGGTCTGATGAAGCCATGATGGAAGTAGAGGTCTCTGGAGATCAGGTAGGGGATCTCTTTTGAGACTCCAAAGTTTTAGGATGTTTACTGGGGCTTTGACCCCCTGATGAAGAAGATGAAGATGGAGGCAGCAATCCCTTAAGGACCAATTTATTTTTTATATCTGAAATCGCTCTAGAATTAAAAGTGGCACAAATAAAGCAATCAATATTCAGGTGTGCCACTCCTAGGCAATAAACACACTCCCTGTGGGCATCAGAATTTGGAATTTTGTGCCCACAGGAAGTGCATTTTTTAAAGCTCGTTGGTTGGTTGGCTATAACTAACAATATGAGAAAGGAAAAGAAGAGATAACTTTTTTTTGTTAAATAAGTAAACTACGAGCAATGGTAGGAAGGGTACCCTATAACAGGTAGGAAAAGGTAGGGGCATAAAGTACCAGCAATGGTATGCAAAGAGACTACCAAAAGGGAGAAAAGAATGATAGTAAGATGTAACATACAGAAATACCTAAAAAAACTCATCAGTAGGAGAGGGAGGATAGCAGAAGAATTAGAATACAAGTTTTCTCTAAATAACAGCTACTCACAAAAAGTTCCTGAGAGAGGATCTGCATCTGTGCGATATGGTGGTAAACGAGATCTGGTGTATTGTAGGCTGACTTGGGCATTATGGGTAGAGGCAGGAGCTCGAGAGTTGGATCTGTAAGTCTGTAGTATGTGGCCAAGTCGGACATGTAGTCAGATCTGTAACCCATACATTTAGGAAGAATAAAAAGGACAACATCAGATACCATATTTGCAGCATTCTCAAGAAATTATCCCAAATCATGGGCCACTTCCTTATTTTGCCCATAATGGAGCATGTCTTCTTCAAATCTTCTGGTTGTATCTATAGTCTCTCTTTGTTTTCCCAGCTTTTATGCAGAACCTGCAATCCAGCACTGTTCCTTTTATCCATCCAGGCTCACAAGTCACGATCAACTTCTAGACCAACTTCATGAAAAGCCTCTGCCATCAATGGAGTTTATTAGGCAAGGGGGGAACAGAAGTAAATTGCCGGCCCTTTTTTCACATCACACACACAAACCACACTCACACCTAAGGAGAACTTAAAGGGAGGAAACCTGAGTGCTTAGAAAAAAAAAAACATGCAAACACAGGAAGGACATGCAGATTCCACACAGAAGGAACATCAGCTGAGAATCAAACTAGAGAACCTCTTGCTTTGAGGTGACAATATTGCCCACTGCACCCCTCACATTTACAGAAATCATACTAACTCTAGCCTTCCTAATAATCTTTCACTATTTCCACAATGAAACTATGCCACTATAAGGTCCCATTATGCGTTTATTTTCTCCTGCATTAGTAGAAGTCTATAAAAGTTAAGCTCTTGAGACTGTGGGATTTTCAGTGCGCCTAGTGCCTACAGAGGAAAGTCTGACCATAAAAGATTATTTTCGGAAGAGTAGTGATTGACTTTGCTTAACTGGCCACTCACTCATGCCTCTATTCTTCTAAATTTGTACATACCTCTGGACCCATGACCCCAGAATGTCCATATTCTCCCATATAATTGTAGGTAAAACACCTACCTACTTCAAATGTCCTCTCTTAAGGAGTCCAGCCTTCCACCCAGTTAATCAACTTTTCTGCGTGTTCTCATTGTATTTCCTCTCCTGTTAATATATTTATTTGTTAAGTCTTCACATTTGCCAAAATTAAGGTACATATAAAAAGAGAATAATATGCCATACCTGTTCAGATGCATCCAATTATTGACTTTTTGTTGTGTGGAATTAGCAGGGACATAGTTATGCATTTCTACTAATTTTGGAAAATAAAACTTCACCAATTCGCCAGCAAGCACTAAGGAAAGAAACATAAAATTTGTTTTACAACGAAGCTGACATTTTTTTGTAAACCTTATAAGCAGAAGTTATATATTTACCATAATGCTGGACCTTTACTATCCAAAGTCCATCCACTTTGAATGTTGGGAATCTCCAACATCAGTCAAATCTGATCTGGCAAATGATCACCTCATGAAGCACTCATGCTTCTTGCCTACTCCAATTATATACCTGACCTCTGCATCTCCTCACATCAGTTTACTGCCTAATGACAAATGACAGGAAACAATGAGAATGGCACTGAGAAAAGGATGGGCTTCATAATTATGTCTACTAGGTCCTTCCAGTTAGGGGTAAATGTGACACTTTGGAAGAGGGATGGGGGGCTGTCAAAGTGCATGGACTAGGAATAATGAAGATCTAACTTTATGGTATGTACATAAATTCTGAACCTATTATCCCATCTCTCCACTTCAAATGCTGGAATAGATTCCCAGCCTACCTGCTTTCCTGCCTGAAATCATTACAAAATACCTTTGGGGATGGTGGCCCCAAAGAAGGACTTTGATCTGGAAATGTCCAGTTTATAATGTATAGAGAAGGTGTGCAATGTAATTCAGGTTGTTGCTGTGCAAAAATCATGGACTGAAGATTTTTGAAAAAGGCTGTAGGCATTACCACAGATCTAGTGGAATGAGCTTTTGGCTTTGTTGGTACTTTTTTGTTGTTTGTTTTGGGATTGATCAATGAAGGTTATGCAATTTAAAAAGCATCTTCATACGATTATTTAGTAAACTTTCAGCCCCAGCCTAGAAAGTGCATAAGAAGGCAAGAGATGAGTGCCTTTCCTAATTACTTTTGTTCAATGTAAGTAGAAGTATAACTGTCTGTGAACATCTAAAGTGTGAAACAAATACTCTCCTCTGTTGGAATAATTAAGAAAAATACTGGAAGGTGAATGGAATGGTTGAAGGAGTACTCCAAATCAACTTTTTTTTGAGGAGTGATACTCTTTCTTTGTAAAAAAATCAGATATGAAGGCAAGTAAGACAGGGCATATAACTCTGAAATCCTTTTAGTAGAAGTCATAGCTACCAGAAACAGTGTCTTCCAAGAAAGAAATGTCAATAACCTTTTAAAGAAAAAAATCTGGACTTGCATATAGACAAAGACAAAGTTATTACTTTTCTCTACAGTCAACCCCAATATTGATTTCAAAATCTTTGCAAAAGATGGCACTGAAATAGAAGTAGTAAAAACAGCCAAATTATTAGGAGTAACCATAGATGACAAGCTTGGTTATGAACACCATATCCTAAATGCAATAAAGAAAACACATATTAAATTAGGCAAACTATACCGACAAACTTTACCTGGACAACATCACCAAAACTAAACTAGCCAGCACATTACTCATTACTTCTCTTCTATATGGCTGTGCAATTTTTACCAACCTACACACATCCCTCACCAATAAACTACAATCATGCTACTATAAAATAGCAAAATTTGCCACCGGAACATCTTATCGCTCTCATCACTGTCGAGCTAGCAATAGTCTTAATTGGCTAGAATTTTCCCATCACCTTCAATACACCCAACTTACCAAGGCACACAAGCTAATGTATAAACCTGATGAATGCCCTGCACTTAACTCCATGTTACAAACATATATTCCTACCAGAACTCTGAGATCCTTCAATAAATACCTACTAACCATAACTAAACCCAATAAAAGGGCAGGAAAATGTCTGTATTCCTATGCCATTTCAAAACTATGGAATGACCTACCATCCTACATAACTCAAATTGACCATACTGTTGTTGTTGTGTCTTTCAGCTTTTCCTGGTTAGGGGTCGCCACAGCGGAACTCCGGTCTGCTAATGATTGGCAGTAGATTTTTACGTACCGAGTTGCCAGCCCTGATGAACAACCTTCATACTAAAACCTTCAAAACAGCCTTAAAATCAAATTACCTAAATAGCCCTTAATGCACCTGCCACAAAAGGAAACCCCCTAGGTACCTATTTACCTACTTAACCTCCAAGTTCCATCTGTAAACTCCAAAAATTGTACAAACTAATACAATTGTCCACTATGAATGTTTCTCCTATTGTACTCTCAATGTAAAAAAGAAAAAAAAATTTCCTATACTTCTGGAAGACTACCTGTTATATTTTTGCCTCCTAAACTGCTGTTATAGAATAGTGTTTTATACCTTTCATTTTTGTATCTAGCATTGTTTAAAATATCTATTTTACACACGTATTTGTAATGTTTTTACTACGGAGCCTTTCTCCCTGGGCCTCCACTGAAAATGGGGTCTTTAACCCAGTGGACTTTCCAGGTCAACAAATGTCAATAAATAAAATATACTAAATCAGAGATTGCCCTTTCTCAGAATATTCCTTTTCTCTGCAGTACGGAGATCTCAGAGCTGGTATACATAAGTTTTGGAGGATGTGCAATGTTTGCCTTCACATCATTGGTGCAGGGGACTTGAGCCCTCCAAAAAAAGTTTAAAGGATAACAGGGAGCAAAAAATTTCAGGTCAGAAAAAGAGGCTGGTTCAAATGTGCATGGGGGGAGGAGGGGCGAGTCAGTGCCTCCAGCAGAATGTTCAGGTCCCACTGGGGGGGGGGGGGTGCAGTCTTTAATGGGGAGATGAAGGAGAAAGGTACTCTAAGAAATGCTTTGCAAACCTTCTGAGCTGCCAAAGAAGTAGATGGAAAACCTTTATGAAAGGATAAGATGGCAGACAAATGAACCTTAATGGCAGAGTAAATGGATCCAGACTTGAACTATACTACTGATCTAATCAGCGTATCCTATAACTAAAAAGATCATCTCCACTTGACTCCAAGTAGACTATTCTCTATCTGTTAAACCTAGCACTTGCTCCTACAGTACTTATTACCTTGATACGGCACTCTTGTCATAGATAGTACCCCAAAAAGGTAACCCCCCATTTCTCGGTCACCCACGTCCCCCTGAATCTTTTTTAAAGTTTTTGTCTATCCTTCTAGCATGTCGAGGGATCAGTTGCTAGTATCCTCTCCTGCTCAGCTGGTGAACCTGGGAATACTGAGGCAATGTTACAATTGCCTCATGTACACAGACAACCCTCTCCTCCTCCCACAAAACACAAATACATGCGAGAGATGCAACTATACGGCCAAACTGGAGGCTGAGCTCTCTCAACACAGGACTGGCAAGACCAGTCAGGAGGAGAAGGTTACCACACACACTATAGACCCAGTCTCACATAGCACCATTACAACCTCAAATCATACACATAAACACACAAAGACATACTCGGAGGCTCTGATCAAAAATCTACCAAAACAGCAGAGGCCACCAAAGCAGACACCCAAACAACCACCACCTCAGAACACAACACCTGCAACACATAGACCTCACAGTCAGAGTGTCAAACAGTCACAGCCCTTAAGGCCAAACACAATGCCAGACACACTAGTCATTGGTGACTCCATAGTCAGACACACTGTCGTCCCGCTCACCAGACTGAGTAAGGAGAAGGTCACAGTAAGCTGCCTGTCGGGCGCTAGAATCCGCCACATAACGCAAGCACTCAGGTCTCTCAACAGCAAGTACAAATATGACTCAGTCATTGTCCACGCTGGTGTAAGCGACCTGAGACGTACCTCCTTGGACTACATGAAAAGAGACATTGAGGAGCTCTCTGATTATGTAGCCCAGGCAGGTATGACCCTGACCTTGAGCAGTATCCTACCTTCACCAAGAGTGATGCCACAATACAGAGATAAGATGATCAGCTTTAACAATTGGCTTAAACACTGGTGTCATTCAAAGGGGATCCAGTATCTGTCTGCCTGGGATGACATGCTGGACAAGCCACGCTGCTTCAAGGGACGGCTTGCACCTGTCACCCTGGGATTCCGGATATTGGCAAAGGCTCTTGCCACCCCATAGTGCCTTTTTAGGCAAGGCTCAAATTCTAAACCTACCACCCTAGAACACAAAAAGGAAAAAACTAAGGGTAATGCTGCTCAATGCCAGAAGTCTAAATCTCAAAATGCACGCACTCGAGGCCCTTCTCAGTATGGAGAACATCGATGTCTGTGCTGTGACAGAAACCTGGTTCAAGGCTCCTGAGAGCACCCCAGCGCTATCAGGTTTTACCTCATATCATGCGTTCCGGCCCCAAAATCCGGACAATACCAAGAAAGGAGGGGGTATCCATATTCATCAAGGACACCCACACCTCAAGACTGGTGGCAACATACGATGCATCGGAGACCATCCAGGTGCAATTAACCATAGGCAAGACTGCTCTGCAAATTGTAGCATGTTACAGGCCACCCTCACAAACTCAGGAACCTCACATGGCCTTCCTGAAAACACTAGAGGGATAAATGTATCACCAAACACCATCATACTAGGTGACTTCAATTACCCTAATATAGACTGGGAACATTACTCAAGCCCAAACACCCTAGCCCAAAAGTTCCTGGAATTCATAAACTCAAATGCCATGGAACAACTAGTCACCATCCCCACAAGAGGAGATAACATACTTGATCTCATCATCACGAACATGGGAGCACAATGTTCAACACCGGAAGTATACCCCTCACTGGTGAGATCAGATCACAAACTAATCTCGCTGGAGGTCCTCATCCCACCCCCACCTGAAATAAAAAAGACCACTGTAAAGAACTTCTCAAAAGCCGACTTCACACTTCTAAAGACTAGTGTGGTCTCCTTTAAGGCCCCCGAGCCAGCGGAAAACAGTACTCAAGCCGCTGAATCACTTACAAACACCTTCTACCAGCACCTGCAGGACTGCATGGATAAGGCAATCCCAAACAAAACAAAGACTCTTAGTACCAAAGGCAAGCGTCCAGTCTGGTGGACCCCAGCCATAAACAAACTCTACAATAAAAGGAGGAAGCTACTACAAGATAGAGCAAAATCCTTAAAAGGTAAGGCACCCTTGATCACTATAAGTAAAAAACTAAGAGCTCTCATAAAATCATCCAAAGCAAATTTCGAGAGAAAAATAGCTAAAGACTCAAAAGACAATCATAAGGCCTTCTTTAGCTATGTTAGAAACCTAGGAGGAAACTCCCAGATATGCTCAGAACTAGTTCAAAATGATGTGAAGATTACTGATCCTACAGACATTGCCAACATACTGGCTGACAGGTTCAGTGCAAACTTCTCCCCAAAAGGAGAGGTAGCTATACCAAGCGATGGCAGCCCCCCAAACATCTCCAGCGCCCAAGTGGGAACTGCTCTCTCCAAAGCAAAAAACACAGCATCCATGGGACCTGATGGTGTCCCCGGCTGTGTGCTCCACGAACTCAATGAGGAATTAAACCCACAGCTAGGACAGCTGTTTAATCAAAGTCTTACCTCTGGATACGCACTCCAGGAGTGGCGACTGCAACTGTGGTCCCACTTCACAAAGGCGGTGCCTCCACCGACCCTGGAAATTACCGGCCCATTAGCTTGACACGCCTTATCTGCAAAGCCATGGAGAGGATCATAATGGACCTCATAAATAAAGACATAGGGAATTTGCAGACTTTGGATCCAACCCAGTTTGGCTTTGTCAAAGGCAGATCATGCCTTTTAAACTTGGTTGACTTCTTGAAACAGTCACCAAAGCCATTGGCGAGGAAAGGCAGTCCATACAGCCTACCTCGATCTGGCTAAGGCCTTCGATACAATACCCCACTCGGGTATCATTGAAAAACTCATCAGCTTAAATGTTAACCCATACATCACAAGATGGGTTGCAAACTGGCTGAGTGACAGAACCCACAGGGTCAGAGTTGCTGGCGCCATGTCAAACTCAAAGCCTGTCACAAGTGGTGTCCCACAGGGCTCAGTCCTGGGCCCACTCTTGTTTGGCATCTACTTTTCCGAAGTACAAGCAAACACAGGAGGGTTATGGCTGACAAAGTTTGCAGATGACTGCAAACTGGGCCATAGTAGAAAACACATCTGACACAGATATCCTTCAGAAGGGTCTCACAGAAACGGATAAATGGTGCCAGAGCCACGGCCTGAAGTTAAATGCCAAAAAATGCATAGTCATACCCTTTGGGAAAAACAAGGTTACCCCTAGCTACCAAATAGGTGGCAATCCACTGAGCACAGAAGAAGTTATCAGGGACCTGGGGACCCAGGTTGATAGTAGTCTGTCATTCGACACCCATGTAGCTAAAGTGGTTAGGAAGACCTTCTACATTGCCCACCTTATCATGAAGGGATTCTCATCTAGATCAAGGGAGGTCATAGTCTCCCTTTACTCATCACTCATCAGACCAATGATTGAGTACAATGCCCCATTCGGGATGTATCTGACCCGACACTTGCAGCAGCTGGAGAGGCCACAAAAGTTCCTCACCAAAAGGATAAAGGGTCTCAAAATCTGTCCTATGCTGCCCGACTGAAAGGACTCCAGCTCTATTCAGTCGCACCGCTTGCTCAGAGGTGACCTTTGCCTAACATACAAGGCCATGTCAAACCCAGATTTGATGAATATGCTTCACCTCAAAAAATCTAGATCCATCAGAGCCACAAGGACGGGAGACTTAAACCTCGACACGGCTATTAATAGGACGTGCTGGAGGGATAGATTCATCACCCAAAGACTCCCTATGCTGTGGAACAAAATCCCGGTACATGTGAGGCAGAGCACCTCGCTGGCCTTGTTCAAGAGAAATCTTGACCAATGGATGGGAGATCGCAGATATACCCCAGGGATTACCTCAGTGTCACTGCTCGACAGAGGCACAGCAAAATAATGGGTATAGTTCCCCATACTAAAGGGGTGGCGTAAGCCACAAAACGATGGGCTAGGCTTGTAAATGCCCTCGGGCAGATAGCCTAGTATGAACCTATGAACCTATGAACCTATGAACCTAAGATATGTAAAACTGGGGGAACTGGAGCAGAGACGGGATTCAAGCCCTAAAGAAATGCCCAGATGGGAAACATTTCTTGTAGAGTCTGCGTATTGATTCTTTCTATTAAGCTGAGAGAATTTGGATAACTTTGTGGGAAAAGGCTGGATAAGTGGTCATCAGCAAAACTGGAGATAACCTTGAGGGAAAAAATGTCCAGATGAGATTCGCTGTAAGGATGGGACTGGAGATCCAGTTGTGGATATAAAAGCAAAGGTTGCTTCTTGAGGTGAGGGAAAAATAGAGGGAACTATACTTGTCTAGGCCAGAACACTGCTGTGAAAATTACTAAGGGCTTGCACGGAGATGCTTTCTGGAAGAATTTTATTCATAACTCACAACCTTGAAAACAGTGAAAATAAGAATAAAAGGCCCTTGAAAAATAGGAACATCCAGCTAAAAATCTGGGCATCTAATATGACATAACTCTTCATGCTTCCAGTAGGAATTTGGGATACTACTCAGAAACATATTTAAAAAACAAGAGATTGATAAACATGGTGAACAATATAAGCACATTATCAAACAGACAGTGAAATATCTGTTTACTTTAATGAAATGTATTGCAAAATTCTTCCATTTATTTTTGCTTAAGGAAAAATGGAGGTCAGATGTGTGTCCCCTTTCTTTAAATTATTGTTGCCATTAGTACATCAGTCATGTAGTGTGGTTTTCTGATACAAGACATCTTCAAAATTATATGTAATGAGGGTTATTCAGAAAACTGTATGAAGGGGTAAATCAATCCTGAAAATTGGGACATATATATCCAAACATAAGGACATCCTGTGCAAGGGTAAATCAGGCTTGAAAATAGGAATATCCCTCCAAAACAGGGACAGTTGAGATGTCTGCATCAGGTGGCTTTATGCCAAACAATTTTATTCATACATGTTCTTTCCTTGCACAGGTATTGCATATCTGTAACTTCCAAATGTAGTTCAGTTTAACTATGTTTATTGCAGTTTTGTATTTTCTTGGACCATGCTCAAGTTTTTTTGCCTTGGAACCTTAGAGACACTCAAGTCCTCTATAAGAGTAAACTCTTTTTGCATTTATTCTATTATTCTTATGCTAATGTTGCCACCAGCAAAAAGATTTGTCCTGGCAGCAGTGTATCTTAAATTTTCAGTTCAGCTATGTATTCTTCAAAAAGATTGTATACAACCAAGTACTTAAAGGTTTATAATCTGTCTCCCAAATCCAAAAAAAAAAGTCACAGACTAGAACACATCAAGGAGAAGCTTACATCACATTATCATGAACCTACACTAACCTGGGCTTGAAATGTTATTATACTGAAGTGAAGTCTTGAGGAATTTGTTACCTTCTATTTTAAATACTCTGCAAATCATTTTTTCTCAGTTAACTAATGCTAGTTTCCTTTGCATAATTCAGACAGTTGGCAAATCAGTTAATTGGTTGCTTGTTTTCTTTCTGGTTTCTCATCCAGAAAAAAAGAGGTCATTGTTTCCCTCTACTCATCACTCATTAGACCCATTATAGAGTACAATGCCCCTTTTGGTATGTACCTCACAAGACATCTACAGCAACTGGAAAGGCTGCAAAAATACCTCACAAAGAGGATTACTGGCCTCAAACAGATGCCTTACGCAGACCGTCTCAATAAACTCCAGCTTTACTCCGTCACATATCACCTACTCAGAGGCGTTCTCTGCCTAACATACAAAGCTATGTTAAACCCAGAGCTGATGGACATGCTCCACTTGAAGAAATCCCAATCCCTCCGAGCTACACACTTTAGGGACCTAAACCTTATCACCACAATAAACAGAACATGCTGGAGGGATAGAGTCCTGTCCCAGAGACTTCCCATACTCTGGAACAGACTACCCATCTATGTCAAACAGAGCTCCTCATTAGCACTCTTCAAGAAAAATCTTGATGATTGGATGGGTAATAGGATCACTTCTGTGGTTCTGCTTGACAGGGGCACAGGAAAATAATTTTCTTGGGTGGCGAAAGCCAGGGTACCTTTTTGGCTAGGCTTGTATAGGCCCTAGGGCCAATAGCCTAGTACCTACCTATGAACCTATGTTACACAATGAAAACATTAAAAAAAGACACTGATAAAAAAATCCCTCTTATCTACGTACTTTATTTTGTGCTCCTTTTAAGGAAAAAATAATATCTACTTGATGTTATTGACAAAAGAACAAAACTTTATTGCGTTTAGCTGATAAACAACAGTGGTTAGCACAGTGAGTGCTCATTCCAAATACACTTGCCTTTCTGAGGCTAGTTTACAGTGTTTTTGTTTTATTTAGCTGTGACAGTAAAACCCTGCAGTATTGACTGCATCAGTTCAGATATCACCAAATATAATTTCCATTTGCTAATTCACAGCCGTTGTTGATCAGCAAATTGTACATCAAGTTCTGTACACAGCCAATGCCCATGTCTTATCTTGCTTGAGGGGTGGAGGTATTAACAACATCCTGTATATAATTAGGAATACATGAAAAGCTATATTAGACAAACCATTCCCCATTGTGATCAAAACAAAAAGAATCCTGAGTAGTAAACGGCAAGTATGTAAAGATCCAGCATAACAAAGACACAACTAACCCTCCACTAGGATATATTTAGCCTTTTGCCATCCAGAGATAGATTAAAGAGTACACCACCTTTCTACAGTTCTTGGAAGTATTTGTGTAGTAACTATAGCCCCAAAGCAAATGATATGATATGCTGAAAGCGACAGGGGGTGAAAGCTGCTGTCAGGTCAAGTAATGAGGTTGGCATGTAAATAATTTCATACATATGGTAAGACCATAGGAACGTGGCCAGTGTTGGATGGGTCTTCATACATTATTCTAAGTGCAAGTGTAATCCCAATAATTTTGTATGCTTCACTCCAATTAGCGGTTATGCAATCAACTGTTTTGACTTCAGATGGAAGTACAGTCGTGTAAGATTATTGCCATTTACAATAAGTCTTCAAGAAAAGGTCACTGTTATGGGAAATCAAGACATGTGGGTTTATCAACCATCTTTTTTTTCTGTGATCTGCCTAGGCTTTTCAAACTATTTGTGAGGACCAATGCAGGTCTTTACAAAGGAATTTACGCAGGTGATACTAGACCCCAATGTAAGTCCAACAGTGACATGCAGTCTCTTCTGTTCTTCTACCCTGGAAGCCCCACAGGGAAAGAGTGCTTCTTATAGAAAATGCATGGTACTCATCTATTATCATGCAGTGAGAATCCAAAAGTACTTTGAAACTTACATCTGTGTAAAGAGTAAATGCACATAAACTCCTGATGTAAGCATACCTCTGAACTGTACAGATTTTTGCCTCCTATGTTTGGTCTGTTTCTCATAAAATCTGTGGTTTTCTAGCAAATCATAAGGATGATTTGAGGATTGAAATTGCTAAATAATGAATTTCAGACTTCATATTCTTCAGAAAATGGATGCTAAGACAAATCATGTTATTCTATCAACTTTCTATGTTTATAAGAGTAAGATTTAAAATCTGTCCCCATTTTTGGGCCTTTGTCTCTCCATTATGTCAGGCTTTGTCCAGACTTCTTGAGCTAAGAGGTTGAGAAGTATGGATGTAAGTGAAGGGAGTAAGAGGAGCTTTACTATTACAGTATTCTCTCCTCAGAATTCTACTTTTGTGGTCTATTGATATATAACTGTACCAACTTTTTTGCAGAGTGTAGAATACTGCACTTAGGCAGACCTGCACAATCCCCTGTAGAGCAGCCAAATCAGAATTTGACTCCCTTTAGATTGTGCTCCACCTCATAACATTTTGAGAAGGTGTGGACAGCATTCCACTTGACAGCTTCCAATATGACTTGAGCCTAAGCATTTCTAATGTACTTTGCTGAAGATTAATTTATTCTAACAATTCCTTACAAGCTCTCTATACTTATTATTATAACAATTAATACTAGGGGATAGCTACTGTGAGAGGTTTGTTTAGTTACAGACAGGCCTTCTCTTCCTTTTTTGAAGGTAAGAAAAAATTGATCTGTTTTCTTGAAATAATGTTTTTTTTTCTTTCTGTGGTAGTATTTCAGCTGCCTGAATACAACCAGAGCAAATAGAAGATGCCCCACCCCTTCATTCAGCAATGCTGAGTCCCAATATGGTGGAAAATACAAAAATACAGGGGGAAAGCAATTATTATAATTATTAACCACTTTTCTCCTTAAACTTATTTTTTGCATGGTGACAAGCACCCCCCCCCCTCCCCATGTGGAGGGCAAGCATCTTCCAGTTTCATATATATCACATCCAAGATCATTACACCCTGAAAAAGGGGAACATTCTGGGAAATTATACTCTTGGGTTGGGTTGGTATAAAAGTGGTAACTCCTTTTTTTTTTAAACGTTGTTTCATAAAAATACATTAAATTACTTCTAAATTAAAATTCAGGATGCATTCAGTCCCTTTTCTGTTGCATGATTCAGAACTTCGGAAGTAATTGTCCCAGTATTATTCCTAGAAACTTTCATAATACTATGTCAAATTATTTTGAAGATACGGTCTTTATATATCGTCCCGAGTAATTAAAAGTTCGGGCACAGAATTATAGAAAACGGTCAAAAGTAAAGGCATCACATACTCACCTCCATCACTGAAATCCCGACAGATGTTCTTTTTGGGGCGAGAAAGTGGTATTTTATCTACCCATGCGTAAAGGTCCTGCAACAGATCCTCGTCCAGTTGTACTGCCATAATGCGGGTCCAGATGCTGTTCCTATAATGTATCACAGAGCTGCAGTATACTTATAACTGCACACTAACCTGCTTGGTTATGGAGGCCCTCGTGTTGATGTGTAGCCATGGCAACTAACTGCCGGCGCAAGGCAGAATCCGATTGACGCGCTCACCCAAAATAAATGTAGACCGACTGAACACAACTCCAGTGTGAACTTCTAGTCTTATGTGCAGGTACGTGTGGAATTTTACATTTTTAACTGGGTAATAATGTATATGTTTAGTCAGCATCGCACGTTTGCTATCTAAGCGGTGTAACACGTCCAATAATTGCTAAATGTAGACATAATTTCTTTGCATTCCTTTTAAGACTTAGCTGTAAACCGCGCGTACATTATTTAACTTTGTGAGCTGTATACACTGGTTACCAATGCAAAATTATACCACTTTGCAATCTGAGATGTATACACGGCCCAGATACAGCGTTACAATAACGCTAGGTAACTAAAATTTTAAAACTGACACTAATTCCTTCTCCACACTTGCTACAAAATGTACAGATCGTAAAAGGAGCATTCTGGTGATAGCACGTCAGCATTTTTCAATACACCTGTTTTTCCTAATTACTTACCTCTCAACTGTCCAGATTTTTGCCTCATATTTTTGGTCCGTTCCTCGTAAATTTATAGTTTTCTGGCAAATCACTCAGGATTGAAGTAACTAAATAATGGCATACACGGATGAATGAATGAATTCGGGTTTTAGACTTGCATGCTAACACAAATCCTGTCATGCTACCTTTCTCAATTTATAAGAGCAATATTTAATAATATTTGTCACAATAATATCTCTCTCAATTCTCCCCATGTCTGAAGAATGTCCAGATTTTTGCCTCATATTTTTGGTCTGTTAATTTTATGCATAAAACTCGTGGCTTTCTGGCAAATTATTGAGGAGTGAAGTCATTGAATAGTGACATACATTTGAGTTTCAGGTTTTATACCCATCAAAAAATACATATTAACACACATATTGTTTTTCTAGCAACTTTCCAAGTTTATAAGTGCAATTTTCAAAATTTGTCCCCATTTTTGGGCCTTTGCCCCCATTATTTTAGGCTTTATCCCGACTTTTTGCGCTCAGAGTTTGAGAGTAAAGTTCCCCATTATTTTAGACTTTGTTCAGATATCTTATGCTAAAAGGTTGAGAAGTATGTTAATAAACAATTGCACACCTGGAAGTACAACTTAGTACATCTGCTAGTAAGGGTTTGAGGTGCTGCAGTGCTACTTCCCATTCACTCACCACTATTATATTTATTACTTGTAATTAATTATTTGTAAGTTGTTAAAAAGGCGATGTGCCGCCCATGTTAATAAGGCACTTGCAGACACCCACAAGCACTTTTATAAAGTAGCAATTAATTGTTCTCATTTGCTGAACAACACCTTACCTTGCACTAAATGAGGTAGGTTTAAACCCCATCACATATTACTTATTTAATATAACAGGATGAAACTAAGGCAGTTAGGAAACAACAGGATGTGCAATATCTAGTGTTACCCTAGGTGTGACCTAGCCACCTTTATACTATCAGACCTATTTTTTCAATTGTTGTACTTAAAGGAGAACTGCACCAACATACTGAAAAATATGTTTATTTCATCATGTCTTGATGCTTCCAACATTTTAACATCATTTTTATATTCCATATACTTTCTTTTTATATTTTTAAATGTAATTCCAGAGTCTGCTCACATGGAGTCTGATGTCTTGATTTTTTAGTATATCTAAAGGTATACCACATTGCAGTGTTTGGCCTTAAAATATTCCATCATAGCCCCTAAACTCCTGTCAATACATTGACTTTACATGTGTTGTCACATGTATCTTGCTTTCTTTTAGTCAGTAAGGTTTAATTACCATTTCTTGTTTTGCAATGACTACTTAAAAGACAAACTGGGATAATCACACAGAACAGTATTCTCAGTGACTGTTACTTCTTTTTCTTTCTAAAGTGGCCAGTTTTCATTCTTTTTATTATGCCTGAGTTGTATTCCTTAAACCCATACCCCTTCCGCTAAACACCTCCCCTTTGTATCTGTCAAAGTGGAAAATTTGAGCTGTTTGCAACTGTGATTGATAGATCACAGCGGGGGGTAATGTTCATGTGCTGAGAATACTGTTCTTTGTGATTATCCGTGTTTGTCTTTTAAGTAGTCATTGAAAAGCAATAAATGGTAATTGACTCATACACATAGCTCTCAAACAATCAGGGACATTACCTGATCCAGTTGTAAGGTCACCCTTATGTCGGGGCATCACAACTGTGGTGGTCTACTCATCAGAGAATAAGCCCGTAGTTAAAAATAGCCCCTGTCTTTGCCAACTTAGTTTTATGTTGGTGGGGAGTTACCTTTTTGGAGAAGATGGAATTATTTAAATATGTGAAGTACTATAGACGTTACATTGATGATTTAATTTTTGTGTTGGCAGGAACTAGTGAACAGTTTGACGAATTTAGTGAACAGTTTGACGAATTTTGTAGACAGATCAATCAGACAGTAATTTGGCTTAAATTCACTGTTGGTAACAAAGGTACTTTAGTCCAGTTTTTTGACTTGAAATAGGGATGGATATAGACAAAAAGACATTTATGAGTAATGTTTATAGAAAGAAGAGTTTCACCAATAATTATTTACATTTTGAAAGTTTCCATCCCAAACACATGAAAGTTAATGTATTTAAGGGTCAAGTAATTAGACTCAGTAGAATGGTCAGTAATGATCAACAATTCAAAGTAGAGGTTGAGGCAGTCAAGCAGCTCTTCCTTTATAGGGGTTATTCTGTTGAACTATTGAATGATGTAATCAAATATGTTGAGAATCATAGGGTTGATAAGTACCCCCCATTCTTAAAGCTGGATTTCAGAAAAAGGACTTAAGTCAGAATTTCACGCAGAATGAGAAATTCCAATGTGCATTTCCAGTACCTATGAGTGTTGATGGACCCAATATTAAAAGGATTGTACACGATAATTGATTATCTTGGGCAGTGATGAACTGAGTAAAGTTATTGGAAGTCAACCTAGTTTTATTAACAAAAAAACTAACAATTTAAAAGAGATTTTAGAAGGTGGCTATAGATGTGAAAATCATGATAGAGTCATTACTAAGCTAGGTACTTTTGCTTGTTTGAATTGCAATCAGTGTAGATATATGATGGGTGTGCACAATCATAATTTTAAACATTTAAAATACACTTTAACAGCTAGAGGTAGATTTGAGTGTCAGAGTGAAGGTTTAGTATGTCTTGCAGTATGTTCTAACTGTGAAAATTTTTATATAGGAAAGACTATAAGAAAATTAAGGTATAGGGTTAGAGAACATCTCCTTGCTATAAAGAAAAAAGATACAAATAATGCGTTAGCAAAGCATTCATTAAGTTGTGAAAATTTAAGAAATTAACTTTTTTTGTAGTAGAAAAAGTTAATGCAGACAAATTTGTAGGTTCATTTAATAATTTTTTAGAGAGAATTGAGCTGAAATGGCAAGTTTTTTTAAGAGCTGATGTAATACCTGGTGTCAATGACACAATTTCAGTTAAAAGTTATTTAAATTATGTTAATTTTTGATATAAATATGTTATAGTCATGTGTTATGTTTAGTTTTATGTTTAGTTTGTATTTAAGTACAAATTGAATTGTAAGTAAATATTTTATGTTTTGGAAGTATTACTGGTTATGGAACAACTATGCCTTTAATGTTTAATCATCACAGGATATGATGATGGGATGGCTTTGAAATAAAAGGAAATGAAGTCAGTGATTTATTGTTTAATTCTGAAGAAGTTCAATAATAAATGGGACGAAAGCACTCAATTTATTCTGGCTCCAGTGTATGTTTTGTTTTTGAGTTGGTTTTCTATTATATAGTTTCCAGTAGTTAAACGTAGGTTAAATGGTTTAAGGAGTGGGTCTGCCAAGGGCATGTTTAACACTATTAATTAGGCAACCGGGTATATTGTCAGGTGTCATGAAGGAAGTATTTTGGTCTTGATTAGCACTTTTAGTAACAGCCATAGAAAAACTGGGAAAGTAGAGGATTCAGGTATTTCAGTCTCTGGGGTGAAGCTGGCACTGAATTTGCTTGCAAAAATATTTCAGTGTCTGTTGGGTCAAAATAAAACAGCAATGTAGAGTATTGTTTCTAAGTTATCTAAGATAGCCAAAGGAGGATTTATAATCAGTCTTGTTTCAGAGACTAGCCTAGGTTCACGGGCTCCTTTAGTGGACCTGATAATAGTTTTCAGTTTTCAATTTTTTGTAATGCTTCTGATATTTGTCTTGAGAACGGGGGGGGGGGGGGTTGGATCTGATATATAATTTAAGGATTTTTCCCTTTTGTTGTTGTTCATTTATGGTAGTGGACCAGCAGATTGGTTTATTTTTTGAATTCCCCATGATCCTTGCTTCTGGTACAGACGGCAAGCTGCAACATTTTTAAAAATGGGTAAAGAGTTTTTTGGTGAAGCTTGTTGCAGTATCATGGTCAGGAGCAGTGCAGTCACAAGTGAATTTTTATATATCAACATGAAGTAGGATGAGCTTAGCACATTTATAGTCTTTAAATTCAGTGATGTTTGCTACAGAGAGTTTTGCAAGTTTAAAGGAGAAGGTCAAAAGTTTGTACTCTGACTTCAGTGAGGAAGAAGATCTTAGAGGAGGAGTAGTGCAGCAGGGTGTCATATTGGTAAGAGCCAAGTCATGAATGCTGTGCCCTCTAGTAGGTTTGTTTGCCTACTGCTCAAGTGAGTTTTTGTTTATAAAGTCTAGCAATTTTTGGACCTATCCTACACTGGAAGTATAGGTATCCCAGTTTATTGAAGGGCAGTTAAAGTCTCCCAAAATAATGGAAATCATTTATAAAATGCAGAGAAATCTTACATAGTGACCAAGAGACAATGAAGGTGTGTTGTAGCAAGCTATTAATTGATAATTAATCCTACCCATGGTGATCTGTAGTTCAGTGAATTCAGCTTGTCAGTCCCTAGGGTTCGGTCTGGAGGTATTATGTTCATTGACAAATATGAAGTCTCTACCAGAGTTGCCACTGGGTCTGAAGACATGGAAAGTGCAAAACCCAGGTGTGGAGGTAAGGATCTCTTTACATTTAAACCTAGTGTCAATAACTATACAGACATGGATGCTTTCCAAATGCCAAGTGCCTCAAGATCAGACAATTTCTTGCGTAGACTTCTGACACTGAAGAGAGTCACCTTAATGAGATATGATTTTATGACTGATGTATTAGTTACATCAGAATGTCCATCGGTTGGACTCTGCTTAAAAGACATTATGGGGACAAGAAAGGTTTTAGCCAGTATGCAGAAGCCTTAGAATGAGAGGTGCAGGCCATCTAAGCAAGATGAACTGTCAAGCATCTCATTCCATACTGACACATATTGGTTCCCATTAAAATGACCAGTTATTGAAAACAATTATCTTTTCTTTTGTATCCAGGCATCATTTCAGGAGAAATAAGGATTCCATTTAGGACTAGTGTCTCAACCTACATTTGTACCATGCAGTGAGACGTTTCCTACAATTCTCTCTGTAAGTCTCACAGGGTTTTTAATCTCAAGTCATTCACTCCCACATGGACCACTGCTATGTTGCAGTCATATTTGCTGGGAGATAGATCCTTAGGTCCTTTGTTTTGTCAGAAATCATGGTGCCTAGAAGACAGCTCACTGTAACCCTTTCCTTGTCCAGCCTTTTGAGTTAGGAGCCTGTGTGCCTGACAATAGAGTCACCTGTCACTAAAACATTCCTTTTGGTGCTGTGATTCAGAGTGGTAGATTAGGACTGTTTTTGCTCAGTGTTTCTCTAAGGTAGGTATGGATGAGTGTCCTGATGTTTACTGAGACCTAATATTCTTATTTCTAGGAAGCATTGCAAATCATTTTTTACAGCCTCAGCATTCGACATGGTGTGATTACTGAAACGTCGTATTGTAGGTGGAGGAAGGGCAAGTTTTTAGGTGAGTGGAAAACCTCTGCATTAATTAGGTATTTACATTTTTCATAGACCCTCCTGTTAGTCTTTCTGAATATGTTCATAATCTGTGAGAATAAGGCAATAGACACACTGTCTTAAGAAACCTAGTGCTAAAAGGCTGGTAACAAAGGTGAAATTAGCAGGCTGACCTTCCGTCTTGTTCAGTGCTTAGGTGTATAGACGAGTAATATAAATTCAACAGAGAGTGTATATAATTATGGAAGAATACAAAAAATATACAGAGATCTCTCTAGTGATTGCGTTTGTTGTCCCAGATGTTCCATTTAAAAGGGAGACAGAAAAAGTGGTTCAATCTTCTAGGTAGTGCACTGTTCACTAAGCAAGCAGTAAGGAAAGAAGGATAACTCAATCCTTAGCAGTCTAAGGGGAGGAACTTCTGAGTTTGACCTAGTGGCCACTGGTATAAGGAGATGTCTGTGTTACAGTTTCTTACATTACATTATTTGTAGGGAATATGCAGATTGTAAAGGTGGAAAAGGGGTGTGATTTTCTAACATTGGTTTACATACCTTTTGCACTAGCATATGCTTTCCCTGTAGTTGCATGGTGCATTTCCCTCCATTCATGTTATGCATGTCCCTGTCGTTTATTATAAAAACAAACCATTTCTAACCCAACCTGCTAGAATAACCATAGCTCAAACCCACCTCCTCCCCACACTATTCTACGCTGCTCCCATCTTCACCAACCTACCCAAAACTGAAATGGCCAAGCTTAACATCTGCTACAATCAAATTGCCAAATTTGCTACTGGTGCCCCCTACCATACCCACTGCTGTCATTCACTAAATCAACTTATCTGGCTTGAATTCCCAAATCTTCTCTCATTCAATCAGCTTTCTTTCGCCCAGAAGCTCCTACTACTTCCTGAAAAAACGTAGCACTAACTAATCTACGTAAACTACAAACTAATACCACCTGAAACCCCCCCAGCACTATCTAATCTACTTAAACTACAAACTAATACCACCTGAAACCCCCCCCAGCACTATCTAATCTACTTAAACTACAAACTAATACCACCTGAAACCCCCCCAGCACTATCTAATCTACTTAAACTACAAACTAATACCACCTGAACCCCCCCAGCACTATCTAATCTACTTAAACTACAAACTAAAACCACCTGAACCCCCAGCACTATCTAATCTACTTAAACTACAAACTAATACCACCTGAACCCCCAGCACTATCTAATCTACTTAAACTACAAACTAATACCACCTGAACCCCCAGCACTATCTAATCTACTTCAACTACAAACTAATACCACCTGAAGCCCCCCAGCACTATCTAATCTACTTAAACTACAAAGTAATACCACCTGAAACTCCCCAGCACTATCTAATCTACTTAAACTACAAACTAATACCAGACAACTTCGCTCTAGTGATAAAAGAGTAATCAAGGTGACCAAAAGCAGTAACACAGCAGGTGACTCCCTCTTCCCTAACTACATGGGTAAAAATTGGAACTCATTACCTTCTGCTATTACCTCAGCCAACTCAATGGTTACATTCAAAAAGCTACTAAAAGAACACCTAAAACTCGCATGGCTATGCCCTTGCTACCCACTAGGTTGACCCATATCATACACACCCTCTGATCCACTCTCCTGCTCCTTTTCACTTCTGTCCCTTCAAGAAGAATCTTGACTCCTCCTTATAGTGCCTCACCTGCGAACACCCACACCAACAGTCAGCAATTATACACATTCCAACTTTAAACCCAATCACATCTCACAAAACTAACCTTAACATCCACTACCAACCCCCTTTTACTTAATTTTGTCTCAGTCAATGTTATTACTGGAAACCAGTGCATTCTAAGTACTACTTTAACTTAAACAATGGAATTTTGTTAAAACTTGTGACTATCAATGAATATTGTACTTTGTAACTTTAAAACTATGAAATTTTGTTAAATCATGTGTTTTCCTATGAGTACTTACTTGCTATGTAGAAATCTCATAGTTGTTTGTTCTTAATCTGTGGAGCTTTTCTCCCCGGGCCTCTGCTGAAAATGGACATGTATCCAGTTGGACTCTCCAGGTCAACAAATGTAAAATAAAAATAAATAAATGAAAATAAATATCCATTGTGAAAATATGATTTCTGTATGTTGATGTCTCACTGGATTCAGTTAGTTGGCAGATGATTGTGTAGATAGGGACACCCTCCCTTGGTGGCTGCAAAACAGTAGTCAGCCATTAACCTACTTGAATCATCTCCCTCTCAGATTCTGTTCCCTACCCCTAAAACCTCATTCCTAATCCTAAGACACTACCCCGGACCCTAAAATTCTATCACTAACCCTAAGCCTAAAACCTATCCCTAAACCTAAGACTTTACCTCGACCCTAGTCCTAAACCCCCTCCCTAATCTTAAAAGATTGTCCCTAACCCTAATCACAAACCTCATTTCTGACTTTAATCATAAAACCTTTCAATCAACCAAAAAAGCCCACTCTAGTCCCTAGTCTTCAATTCTCCTGCCTATCACTGCTGTGGTCACTCTATAAGTGGGTGGAAACAGCTCGCCCCATAGACTTCAGTGAAAGTACCATCATGCTCATGTAGGGACCCATTTATTAAAGTCCATAGATGTATCTTAAGAGCCATAGCTAGGACAACTGGCACCGTAGGCAGTCCCAAGACTGGTGTCTTTTTTAACCCAGAGTTGAGGACAAATAATTGGCCTAAATACATTCAGGTAAGAAGTCACAACATCACTTGTGGCTCCTTAAATTAATCCTGCTGCTGCACTCATGCCATGCCCCATTGGCAACAGTCAGTTGTGATGCTGATGAAGCATTGATTGCGAAAGTTTGTGTTTTATGTGAGTGGATTTATTAAAACAACTTCTGTGTGAACTGGAGACAGTGTTTCATTCTTTTATTATTTATAGCATGCAGGGCTTCTTCAAATGTATGTAGTGCAACCAGCAGTCATGCTGCTTGTGTACAACCTTCTCCTGCATTAACGCTCATTCAAACAAACATCCTTTCTTACCGTCATCACTGAAGTCAGTTTTTGATATTAAAATAAAGCACTTTGTTATTTCACACTGAAACTGTTTCACTACAATATACTTATCTTTCCATTGCCTACTTGTTGGGGTGGCTTTGTGCTCAGTAGATTGAATACAGAGGGCACAAATGTAGCAATGTGAATATGTTTCCCAACTCTGGACATTAGCATAATTGTACTGGTCTTTAAAATGAGGTGAATATCACAGTGTGTATTACTGTTAATGCTAAATGATAATACTTTTGTGGTTGCCAAACAATTCCCTAGGGATCAGGCATGCTGATGTAACTCACTTTTGTTCTCTTGAAAATATTTTACATAAAAAAGTTATGCCTGCATGTTATAAGTAGCCGTCATCTGATTAAGCTCTGTAGGGTAATGAAGACTGATGGAACCTCACACCCAATCCCAAAGCAGAAATTAGGCTCAAATGTACTTATTGATTTTACATTGGCCCATGTAAAAAGACAAAGTAATGCAGTAGCCCACCAAAGGTGGTTGCAGCATAGATACAGCTCCACCTATAAGACAGAACTGCTACTGGAGCCCTTTCATGGTGGAATGCCACCCTGCCTGCAATAGCTAGTCCCACATTCAGGTGGAGCTACACTGCACACTAAGAGAAGCTGGCTCACAGGTTAAACAAGGACCACAAGTATGTCCTGTAATCTGTTTTGTGAGTCCTTTCCATTTTACTGTGGAGATGACTCAAAACTTTTACATTTTCAGAAACCTAGAAAGTAAGTAAATAAGTAAATAAATGTTGAGAATGCATGCATAGAGGAGGTGTTACCTGTTGTGTAAGCATTTCTCACAGTTGTCATACAGCTGTAGCTGCATTTCTACACATCTTTAGGACATACCTGGCCACCTCTTAGCACAAAAAATCTAGACAAAGCCAAAAATAATGGGGGGACTAAGCTTCAAAAATAGGGAGGGATTTAAACTATTGCTCTCATAAACATAGAAATTTGCTAGAATAAAAGGTATTGTGTTATCATGCATTTTCTGAAGGATATGAAGTCTGAAACGTAAGTGCTTGTCATAATTTAGTAAATTCAGTCCTTGTTGATTTGCAATAAAAATATAGAAAACCCCAATTTTTTTTTAGGAACAGACCAAAAATCTTCTTTTCCTTTCGGTTTCTCCCATTAGGGGTCGCCACAGGGGAATAACTGTCCCCTGAATGATTGGCACTGGAGTTTTATGGCCCGGCACCCAACCATACACATAATGCACACACATGCACATACTCACACCTATGGCCCATTTAGAGTGTCTAATCCACCTTCAGCATGTCTGTGGGATGTGGGAGGACATAGGTTCATAGGTTCATACTAGGCTATCTGCCCGAGGGCATTTACAAGCCTAGCCCATCGTTTTGTGGCTTACGCCACCCCTTTAGTATGGGGAACTATACCCATTATTTTGCTGTGCCTCTGTCGAGCAGTGACACTGAGGTAATCCCTGGGGTATATCTGCGATCTCCCATCCATTGGTCAAGATTTCTCTTGAACAAGGCCAGCGAGGTGCTCTGCCTCACATGTACCGGGATTTTGTTCCACAGCATAGGGAGTCTTTGGGTGATGAATCTATCCCTCCAGCACTTCCTATTAATAGCCGTGTCGAGGTTTAAGTCTCCCGCCCTTGTGGCTCTGATGGATCTAGATTTTTTGAGGTGAAGCATATTCATCAAATCTGGGTTTGACATGGCCTTGTATGTTAGGCAAAGGTCACCTCTGAGCAAGCGTGCGACTGAATAGAGCTGGAGTTCTTTCAGTCGGGCAGCATAGGACAGATTTTGAGACCCTTTATCCTTTTGGTGAGGAACTTTTGTGGCCTCTCCAGCTGCTGCAAGTGTCGGGTCAGATACATCCCGAATGGGGCATTGTACTCAATCATTGGTCTGATGAGTGATGAGTAAAGGGAGACTATGACCTCCCTTGATCTAGATGAGAATCCCTTCATGATAAGGTGGGCAATGTCGAAGGTCTTCCTAACTACTTTAGCTACATGGGTGTCGAATGACAGACTACTATCAACCTGGGTCCCCAAGTCCCTGATAACTTCTTCTGTACTCAGTGGATTGCCACCTATTTGGTAGCTAGGGGTAACCTTGTTTTTCCCAAAGGGTATGACTATGCATTTTTTGGCATTTAACTTCAGGCCGTGGCTCTGGCACCAGTTATCCGCTTTCTGTGAGACCCTTCTGAAGGATATCTGTGTCAGATGTGTTTTCTACTATGGCGCCCAGTTTGCAGTCATCTGCAAACTTTGTCAGCCATAACCCTCCTGTGTTTGCTTGTACTTGGAAAAGTAGATGCCAAACAAGAGTGGGCCCAGGACTGAGCCCTGTGGGACACCACTTGTGACAGGCTTTGAGTCTGACATGGCGCCAGCAATTCTGACCCTGTGGGTTCTGTCACTCAGCCAGTTTGCAACCCATCTTGTGATGTATGGGTTAACATTTAAGCTGATGAGTTTTTCAATGATACCCGAGTGGGGTATTGTATCGAAGGCCTTAGCCAGATCGAGGTAGGCTGTATGGACTGCCTTTCCTCGTCAATGGCTTTGGTGACTGTTTCAAGAAGTCAACCAAGTTTAAAAGGCATGATCTGCCTTTGACAAAGCCAAACTGGGTTGGATCCAAAGTCTGCAAATTCCCTATGTCTTTATTTATGAGGTCCATTATGATCCTCTCCATGGCTTTGCAGATAAGGCTTGTCAAGCTAATGGGCGGTAATTTCCAGGGTCGGTGGAGGCACCGCCTTTGTGAAGTGGGACCACAGTTGCAGTGCGCCACTCCTGGAGTGCGTATCCAGAGGTAAGACTTTGATTAAACAGCTGTCCTAGCTGTGGGTTTAATTCCTCATTGAGTTCGTGGAGCACACAGCCGGGGACACCATCAGGTCCCATGGATGCTGTGTTTTTGCTTTGGAGAGAGCAGTTCTCACTTGGGCGCTGGAGATGTTTGGGGGCTGCAATCGTTTGGTATAGATATCTCTCCTTTGGGGGAGGGGAGAAGTTTGCACTGAACCTGTCAGCCAGTATGTTGGCAATGTCTGTAGGATCAGTAATCTTCACATCATTTTGAACTAGTTCTGAGCATATCTGGGAGTTTCCTCCTAGGTTTCTAACATAGCTAAAGAAGGCCTTATGATTGTCTTTTGAGTCTTTAGCTATTTTTCTCTCGAAATTTGCTTTGGATGATTTTATGAGAGCTCTTAGTTTTTTACTTATAGTGATCAAGGGTGTCTTACCTTTTAAGGATTTTGCTCTATCTTGTAGTAGCTTCCTCCTTTTATTGTAGAGTTTGTTTATGGCTGGGGTCCACCAGACTGGACGCTTGCCTTTGGTACTAAGAGTCTTTGTTTTGTTTGGGATTGCCTTATCCATGCAGTCCTGCAGGTGCTGGTAGAAGGTGTTTGTAAGTGATTCAGCGGCTTGAGTACTGTTTTCCGCCGGCTCGGGGGCCTTAAAGGAGACCACACTAGTCTTTAGAAGTGTGAAGTCGGCTTTTGAGAAGTTCTTTACTGTGGTCTTTTTTATTTCAGGTGGGGGTGGGATGAGGACCTCCAGCGAGATTAGTTTGTGATCTGATCTCACATGCAGACACCACACAGAAGACATCCCAGCCAAAAATCAAACCGGAGAACCTCTTGCTGTGAGGCAGCAACGCTAACCGCTGCACCACCAAGGCCACAAAAATCTGGACATTCTGCAAAAATCTGTACACGAGAGGTATGCTTCAAGAACTTGGAACACTGTTTGCATGTCAGTACCAGTACTGCGGTACCAGTGTTCACATACAGGTGGAGCTGTTGTGACCTACTGCTTCAGAAGAACTCAACGGGTGTACAGCAGCCTTAGTGGTTGTCTTATGCAAGGAATGGATCATGAGGTTCATTAGCATAGAATATTTCTGAATCCCATTACCTGCTCATCACATAGTGGGTCTACATTTGCAGTGTTGCTGTTGTGATGGCAGGTGTAGGATATACTCCATCCTCAATATGACATCATACCAGGGTAGAGCTGAAATTAGGAACTGGGTAACATGAATAGCTTTTGAAAGCTGTCCCCTATACTACCGTGGCTCTTTCAGAATCCAGTCTCTTACTTGTTCTTTTGAATACTCCATGGGTTTAATGGCTTCTGCTTAAAACAGCATCAGCAGGCATCAGTAAGCATCCTAATCAATATTCAAGTCATAATGAGAATTTCAGTATGAGGTACTAACTTGCTGTACTGTGTTTTTGCACGATGTAACTAAAAACCCTATACCCTTTATTGCCTGGTGAAGAGTCAGTGCATTGTTTGCAGTTTTCTAAATTAAAATACTCTTACTGTTACATGGCTGTTAACGCTTACATCAGTCAGGAAGCAGCTGGTAGGTGTAGCAGTGGTGTGTAATGGTCTGCTTTGTCACTATCATTCAGTGAGTAACAGGGGAATAGTGTCCTCTTAACTCCCCTTCCACCTTTAAAATTAAACAGGAGCAGAGGTTAAGGGGAAACCATTCTCTTCTTACTAATGGAATTAACAGTAGCCAAAACTGTTTGAGGTAACAGAGCACTAGTGGTTCAGAACCTTATATAACTCACAGTTTAACAAACTATTTCCAGTAGTCCACCACTTGCTACAAATGAGTATTACCTGCAAACCTTATGTAGAACTGTTGGGAAACATTTATTTGCAGGACATATGCATTTTTGCGTATGTAAATAAATACTTCTGTAGAAGCCTGAAGATATGTTTCACATGGGTATTCTTGATATAAAGGAAAAGTAGATAAACATCTGCAGAATACATTCAGATATTATATTCTTTACACATCGCAGAGTATAACTGTCTGTCATTTGCTTCATATGCCTTTCTGATTCCATAAGTAAATATACTATCCTTATGTTTTTTGGAATTAACTTTATGTCTCTTTGGGTTCAAGCTATCTTCATATTCAAAGGAGTTTATAATACTCTTGCTAATGTATCCTGAGATTAAGATTCCAGAACAGTGGCATGATATTACTATTCTCCCCCACCTACCCCTCAGCCTAACCCCATCCTCTCTAGTGTGAGAAGAGTCAAGACAAAAATACAGTGAAAACTATGTAAGATATTGTTAACTTTCAAAGCACTGTAAACAATCTAAGCTGTATAAAAAACTTGCTAATTACTTTCTGCAGCTCTGTCCCTGCTCCAGTAATAGATCTGAGGGATTAAATTCTGGTATGAGATATACCATGATCTTTTTCTATTATTTCTGAATTCAAACATAATCCGTTTGGTTTGTATGCTTGATACATAATAAACTATAAACATGTTTACAAATAAGTTGGGTAAGTGTGATGTAAAATAATAACTCATCTTGATTTGCTGTCAATCCTGACTGGACTTGCTATAAACGTTAATTGCACTCGGTTATTTTGCAGTTGGCTGCAATTTAATTTAATGGGACTGAGGTACAAAAACAAGACCTTATTTATTTGGCCTTTATTCACACACACAGAGTATTTTATAATTTAACAAAGTGTTTTATATTGTGATCATCTGAAAATATCCTGAAAATGGTAATGTAAGTGAGTAAATAAAAACTGACAGTCATTCATCCAATGCTGCATTAAAAGGAATATTGTCAGTATTAATTAGGTAAAAGTGCTGGATGCTTTTGCATCAGAAGATATTAACTTTCTATATAGCAGGGAGAGCGTGGCACAATGCTTCTGTGAGATAGTTCTCACAAGAGTCAGCATCTTCATATTGGTCAGATTTAAATAATAAGTATACAAGGTGTATAAAGGAGCAGTAGGGACATGATTATAAAATAATGGTCTAATGAACTCCCTTAACAGTTCATATGTTATGTGTTAAATAGATTTTGTTTTAATGACACGTAGCAACACAATTAGTCTCACAAAGCAGGCACAGGCCCAAAATGTTAGAAGAGTGGTAAAACAGATGAACATAGTAATTAGGACTATTAAGGGAAATCCATGTGATAGAAATAAATAGGATATGTTATTGTGCAGCTAAACTAATAACAGATAAATGTTACCACAAAAATGCAGACTAACAAAGGAAAGGAAGGGAGCAAGTAGAATACAAACATCAACTAGAAAATATTATACAGCAACTAAGATGGGAAGTATCATTGTTAGAAGAATAAAGAAGGAGAACTGATCATTAAAAATTCTTAAAATGCAGGAGGTGGTAAAAATAAAACACAGTATCAATGCAGACCACAATTTATCATACACTATTTTTTAGTAATAAGGTACAAATATCAGTACAAACAGAAAAACTTAAAAGGTATACGGATAAATAAAAGCAATGTCTTTCAGCTTCTCCTGTTAGGGGTCGCCACAGCTGATCACCGGTCTGCAGATTGGTTGGCAGTGGAGTTTTTACAGTGTTGAGTTGCTAGCCCGGCACCCAACCTTCACAGAAGGCACATGCACACACACACACGCGCCTACCTGCATGTCTTTAAAACTCATCTGACAGCAGGGAGGACATGCAGACTCTGCACAGATGGCACTCCAGCTGAGAATTGAACCAGAGAACTTCTTGCTGTAAGGTGACAACACTAACCACTGCACCACCGCAGCTGACTAAAAGGTATATGGATAAATATAAATGAAAACTATAAAATAAGCAAGTCATTGATGATTTGAAAGGGTGACATAGAAATTTGGGAAAGAAAGCAAAAGCAGCAGAGGTACCACCAAAAAGAAGACATATGTACATTACAGAGAGACATTTATGAAGACCCTGCTGAACTAAACAAAATCACAGGATGGATAGAAGAATTAAAAAAAAAAAACAATAAGAAGCTCCAAAATAGAGGATTTGAAATAGGAAGAAGTAGTAATAACCACAGAAACTGAGACAACATTAAGAAAAGCTCTGAAGTGGAAAACTCTGGGTCCAAACAAAGTAACTAAATTCTGGCTAAAGATAACATCTTTACAATAAGATATATCCTTGAGTAAAAGTTATTTATATTCACATCCTCAACAGACCCTAACCTGCTTAACAAAAGAAAACAAAATGATATTCCTCCTTAAGAATGAACCTGAAAATTATAGATCAGTAACTTGCTGTCTGACAATATATAAATTATATACTAGAATTGATGTAGACATCCAGTCATGATAACAGAACAAAAAGATCAGTTGGGAAGGTGGCCTAATGGTTAAGGTGTTTGCCTTACAAACACAAGGTGCAGGGTTGGAGTCTCACAAGGGATAATTGGCTAGGCTTAAAATGGCTTGCAAGGGCAGTTAGCCTAGTACTAATCTATGAACCTATTGTTAAATAAGGCCATAACACAGAGCTGTAAAAAGGGAAAGGAAAAGCATCGCTCATTCATGGACAACAAAATACTTACAGATGTTTAAGATGCGCTCTACATAGATTACATTGCAGTGAGAATGAAACAGCGGCCATGACAAAGGGAAATTATTATCCCCAGGATAAAAGTCAAATGGGAATACTCAAGGGTGATTATTTGTCACCACTGCTGTTTTGTCTTGCCCTTAACCCATTAAGCTGTTTACTTACTAGATTAGGCTATGGTTACAGCTTAACATCTGACATCAGCCTTGTTTAGATACCTCTCATCTATTTTCTGTGGATGATTTAAAAAATGTATAGTTCATCAAATGAGGATATGAAAGCACAACTACAAATGGCTAAAATTTTCTAAGGTGATATAAGGATGGCATTTGGTCTTGATAAATGTGCAAAGCGACATTTATAAAAGAAAAGCAACAGCATCAAGAAAGTATCTACCTGGGATAGGAGTATGATGTAAAAGAACTTGAATAGCCAGTAGTATATAAATATTTGGGAACAAATGATGGGTCCGCAATAAAACATGAATAAATGAAAACAAAGCCTAGTAAGGAATACTTCGGAAGACCAAAACTAATACTGAAAAATTAATAAAGAACACGCAGTTACAATTAAAAGATTTTTTGTTACTGTGAGCAGGTAGGGAGTTAGTGATGGATGCAATGGTTAGACACACTGTAGTTAGAATGATTCTACTATATACTAGTACAAAATATGAAGATGTATATAGTGGTTAATGCACCAATTGCAGTAGCAGGTCACATCAATTGAAATATAAGACATTCAAAAGAGAAGCTAACCAAAGATGTCAGAATCATTAAGTTACTTTTAATGATTGGTGATTTGCAATTAAATTAGGATGAAGGATATACACATTATATTGGGGAATGCTGAACCAAGATAGACTTTTTCTTATTTTCTGAGAGGTTACAAAAAGTATTAGGAGGCAAAAAATTAACTGGCTTTTCCGATCATTGTTCTATATGAGAAGTGTCTGGTGATGAAGAAGGGAGTCTTATAGTATGGAATGGCTTAAAAAAATAACAACTAAATGGTCAGAGGAAGACAATTAGCAGAGCATGGTAAAAACATTATGAGAAGCGTATTTAACCATGAAAGACTTTTATGTATTCCTTACTGATTGGAAGATCGAATTTAAATACAAATATAAAAATACTATATATCATATGCAAAGACACAATATCTGAGGGAGAAGTATTTTTACAGCTTGTTACTTCAAAAATATGAATATTCAATAGAAACTGCTGTCAAAATTGTCTAAGGAGAGAAATAGAAATTTATGAATAAAAAAATAATATAGGCATCGTTGGATGGACAGAGATATGTTTTTTTAAAGTGAAAAAAGAAGAGGTATTACCCTTTCTAGGCATGTGGGTTAAGAATCATGGAAATGCTATTTATAGTTTGTTTGATGACAACGAAATAGAAAAAAAGAGTAAACAAAATATTATGACTATTACAGATAATATATGGAGAAGTTGTATAGGTTCATAGGTGTGTACTAGGCTAATGGCCCTGGAGCCTTTGCAAGCCTAACCCATAGAAGTGCCCTGGCATCGTGCCGCCCAACGTTAGTTCACAGCGCCTCTATCAACTAGAGCCACTGGAGTGATCCCCGGGGTGAACATTCTATTTCAATCCACTCATCAATATTTATCTTGAAGAGGGCCAGTGAGGTGCTCTGCTTGACATGCATGGGAAGTCTATTCCAGAGCATGGGCAGTCTCTAGGTTATGAACCTGTCCCTCCAGCATGTTCTGTTGACTGTGATAATGAGATTGAGGTCTCTGGAGGGTGTGGTGTGAAGGGATTGGGATTTCTTTAGATGCAGCATTTCTAACAGAGCTGGGTCAGACATGGCTTTGTAAGTCAAGCAGAGATTGCCTCTTAGTAGACTGTATGAGACAGAGAATAGCTGGAGTTTTTTGAGTCAGTCCATGTAGGACATGTGTTTAAGGCCTAGGATCCTCTTAGTAAGGTACTTTTGTGGCCTTTCCAGCTGTTGCATGTGTCTTGTGAGGTACATGCTAAATGGGGCATATGAATGCAAGGACAGTTAAGAGATAAGATATTGGTATTTAGAAAATATCCATGTAAATTTCAGGACAGGAAAATTGAGTTAGATGAGCTTAAAATTGTTCAAGGACAGGTAAATAAAGACAGTTCTCCAGGAGAAGATGGGACCTCTTGTGATTTTTATATATGCAGAAAATTTATTTTTGGATGTCTTGATTGACTGGTTCACTTTAGGGGTTCATAATGATTGCATAGTGTATACTGTTATAGAGTTTTTTTTTTATGGAGGAAGGGTGATAAACTATATGAAAATGGCAAATCTATCATTCTGTGTAATACAGATTAGAAACTCTTGATGAAAGTTGTACAGAATAGAATATAGAATAGAATAAGAGAAAGCATTAGTAGCTATATGATGACAGGAATGTATGGTTTGCCAGGTAAACAAATTAAGAAACTGTTATTGTTAATTAAACTTGTCTTTGAAATACAGACAAGAAGAGAAGGGTAGTTTTTGGTATGTGATATAGCAAAGGCCTTTGATAGTTCAGAGCACAGGCCAGTATGGGAAATGTAACAACAGTATGGCTTTGGTAACAAAATGTGGAGATTGATACCTAAAGTATACAGTAGGTCAAGTGTATCATTGTTAATAAATGGTTGGGAAGGTACTGACATAATAATGCGAAGGGCAGTTAGGCAGGGATGCCCAATAAGTGGAGTTCTTTTTTTCTTGGTGATGATTGCAGTAGTTAAGTATATGGATGTTAAATTTTTAGGGGACAATGAGAGTCAGTTAATGGGGTGGAAATGCCATGATTTTTAGTTTATGTAGATTATTCAATGTTAGTTTCTCAGAATAAAAAGTGACTGGCATATTTATTTGAGGGAATGGAAAGAACTTTAGGGAAAGCAGGGTTATGAATAAATAATGAACAATGTAATGGCTTTGGGACAGACCTTGGTATACCAGGTATAGAATCTACCGCATTGGAAATAAAAGTTTTAGATCTTAATTTTGGTGGACAAGAAAGTGTTCAGAAACAATGAGAAGATGTGGCTTCAAACCTGAAAGACAGAGTTAGCTTTTGGAAAACCTTCAAATTAGGAAGAAAGTTAATTTAATAAATTGGACACTTATGGGATTAGTAAGTTACATAGCTGACATTTTTATTTTGCCTAAGGAAAGGAAAAAGGAAATATTGCACATTGTTTTTTTTTCCTTCAGATCCTGATTAAATCCCATCAGAAGAAATATTGTTTACAATGAAGTAACAAAAGGAGTTTCATTTAGTTCATCCAGGAGTTTTTATGTTATCATTACTCATGTATTATACTTTACAAAGTATTAAAGATGGGGACAAAAATTTGTTGGGTATTTTTTTTTTTAAAGATATCAATCTTTTTTGGGGATAGTTTTGAAAAAGGAAAGAGGGAACAATTTGATGGGGAAGTAGAAATGAAGGCATTTGAGAATATGATGCATTAGTGGGAAATTAGTTTACATGGCTGGGTAGCTGATAGAAAACTGGGGTGCACACATATTATGGAAGTTTTCTATTGCAAAGATGGGTATGTTAAGAAAAATGCACAAGAAATGGAGGAAATTAAAAACAGACAAATCTAGAATGGGGAGATATCACAATTGTCTACGGCTACCCTTAGTAAAATTACCCATTAAACAAAATACAATATATAAAACTTTTGCAGAAAGGAGATGTCATAGGCAAGGATGTACTGTAGAAGAAAATGATGAGCATGTTTTCTAAAATGTACTAGAGTTCAACAGCTTTAGGGTATGTAATACAATGAATTCCCTTCTGAGGAAAAAATAGCAATGCCTATTAAAAGATTAGGGGATTATGTGTTTCCATGGGATGCACATGTTGATAAAAATAGAGTAATTTTCTCAGCTATTTGGTTCTTATGGTTAGCAAGATGCCGGGATGTATAATATAATAAGATGTGTTATTTGACTGATATTTTGCATAAATTCAAAATTCTGGTTATTGACAAAAGAGCGGGAGATGAAATATTTATTATTGTTCATTTTTTTCTTTTATGATATTTTCAGTTTTATAAGGTGGACTGTTTTTTTTTTTTTTTTTTGAAAATTCACTTACGTTGTTTATTTTTTATGATTGTAATACAGAATCCTTATTCTACATATTTCCTTTGTGCATTTGTAAATATGTAACAATTTGCTCTTTTGTAATTTATTTGCAGAATTAAAGCCCCCCCCCCCTCCATTCTTTTCAGTAGGTGCTATGGGATCTTTTACATCCACTTCAGTTACCACCACATTGGGCAGATGGGGCCATGCTTTAACATTTCAGTCTGAAGGATGGCACACTCAGGAGTGCAAATACCCAATCGCACCCCCCCCCAAAAAAAATGCAATGCTGCACTGCAGTGTCACTATAGAAAAATGAATAAATTTTCTGGGTGTGGTAACAGAACCCCCAGCCATCTGTATCAAAAGCGATTGTGGTACCTTTTGAACTACTAAGACTACTGATGTTTAATGAGTTTGTCATATCCTAACATAATGAAAGTTCTAAAGCTTAAAGAGAAGAAGTCTAAGTTGACATCTTTGCTTAGTTTAGCAGATACATTTCAAAAAACAGTGGGAATGCAAATCAAATCAGTAGAAGAAAATAATCAGACAGTAGTTGAAATTGCCAAAAATTAAAAGAAAGAACGTAAGGAGAAGGACCAAAAGTAAAGGAAAGAAAATGTTATGGTGTCAAGTATGGCAAGATCTTATAAGAACCATGTGTTGACAAAAATCTGACATGTGAATGGTTAAGGAGAGAGAGGCTGAAACCAAAAGATGAAAGTCTAGTAATGGTGGCCAAAGATACAGGGCTACATATACTTTGATTTACAAAGTCTACTGAAAAAGTGGGAGAAACAGACAAATGCAAGTCCTGTAAAACAGAACTGCAAACAATGCACAGCTCAATGCTGGGTGTGATATACTCACAGCTGAGGATCTGTGTACTGACACAATAATGTGGCAAGGCTGTTGCAGTGGAAATTGTGCAAGCACTGCAATATTCAAATAGCTGAGAAGCATTTGAAAAATGAACCACAAAGCATTATAAACAATGATGAAGTTCAGATCACACGAGATCACCCAATGCCAACAGTTGAGAGATAGAAGAAAAACAGATATACTCGTCCCAGAAAAAAAGACAAAAGTAGTGTTAATTATTGAAATTTATGTACACAGTGATTATAATCTTTTGCATAAAAGACACAAATGTTAATGCATCAGGATTTAAAAGGAGAAATGAGAACAATGTGGAAGAAAGATATACAGATAGTTCCAATAGTAGTAGGACCAACATGGCTAATAAAAAAGAATATACAGTCATACTTAATTATGCTACCAGTACATGTAGCCTCATACAAACTGCAGAAGTAGGCAATTCTGGGTACATTGTGGGTGCTGAAAAGAATACTCTTGGCAAACATTGAAGACTGAAGCTATACTAATATCTTGAACTTTAATCATATCATGACTTAGGAAGAGAGTTCATTATTATCTTGGTATTAGAAACCTAAATTATTTGCAGAAATTAAAAAAGGCAGAAAAATGTACAATATTTTTGAACTTTAGACAACAGCTATCTTCATTTATATGTAATTGATATAGACATAGTAAATGTTTAGGTATAGAAATATGTCAAAAAATATTTTCCATGCACCAATATATTTTTAATTGATACGGATAACATAATAAGAGATAAAAATATACTAGTTTACTGTCACTTTAAATAAATTATATATAGATTGACATCAGCAGTACATAGGGAGTAACAATATTTTAACAATGTTATAATACAAATGACGAATATGGCATGCATGTCCTCCATGCACATTCTAATATATGAACACACAGCACGTGGTGACCATATTTGCATGTACAATACTTTCTTAAACTACATGCAAAGAAAAAGTATGAAATATTATCTTCTATTAGTCAAGATTTAGCATTTTTCTTTTTTTCTCTAACACCTCCAGCAAACCCTAAAACATCTTTCATATTATTATTATTCACAAGCTATGCAGGCATTTTCTGTGGTTCACTGTCTGCTTTATATGCTCAACAGCTAGAACACATTCATTTAGTTTACAACAGACTTCAGCATCCATTTTGCTCATTAAACTTCTCTAACCCTATATCATATAGTTACTTTAGCAACCATACAATCAAAACAATGCACAGATTTGTCCCAGTTTTGTCTAATGCTTCTTTAGAATATTATTGCATAATGCAGTGTTTCATTTTATATTGCCAACCTTTAGTAAGGTACTGTCTGTTAGCCCAAATTATGCAGTAGCTTCAAATGAACTCGGGTTTGGTATCTGTGGATGGTGAGCCTTTCAGTGATTGAGATCAACCAAGCCCTGTTGAGTTGTATAGCTTTGTATGGTGCATACATAGTGATCTCCTGTGCATTGTGATCTGTCTTCTGCATTAGCAAACAAGTCGGAGGGGACAGATCAACAAAGTTGCTGTAAGCAGACAATGTGACATTACAGTCGACTCTGAACAAGAACTTCAGCAAAGGGTGGAGGAATGAGATGTAAAACTGAAGGCACACAGGATGAAACTGAATACAGGTAATATAGCTGAAATAGCAGCTAATGGGAGAAATCAGAAGAAGCTGAGAACTGAGATAGAAAGGAAAATAGTAAAACAGGTTAACAGCTTTAAGTATCTGAGAGGGGTGGTTGAGGAGAAGGGAAGTCTGAATAAGGATGTCAGTATAGACTCAGTTGCCAACTGGCTTACTGATAGAACCCACACTGTAAAAGTAGCTGACTCCAAATCCAGCTCCATACAAGAGACAAGTGGAGTACCTCAGGGTTCAGTCCTGGGACCTCTCTTGTTTGGCATCTACTTCTCTGAAGTACAGGCCAACACTAAGGGACTCTGGCTAACAAAGTTTGCAGGTGACTACAAACTGGGAGCCATTATTGAATCCCCAAAAGATGTGGATACTCTACAAAAGAGCCTTACAGAAACAGATGCTTGGTGCCAGTGACATGGGCTCAAGCTCAATGCCAAGAAATGTATAGTTATCCCCTTTGGGAAAAAACATGTACCCATGAATTACCACATAGGTGGCAGTACACTAAACACCAAAAGTGTGATAAGAGACTTGGGGACACAGGTGGACAGTGTTCTCACCTTCAATAACCACATCGCCACAGCAGTCAGGAAATCCTTCTATGTGGCACACCTCATCACTAAGGACTTTTCATCCAGAAAAAAGGAGGTCATTGTCCCACTGTACTCATCCCTCATTAGACCCATTATAGAATACAACACCCTGTTTGGTATGTACCTCTCAAGACATCTGCAAAAACTGGAAAGGCCGCAGAAATACCTCACTAAAAAAAATCACAGACCTAAAGCAGATGCTTATGCTGACCGCCTTAAAAAACTCCAGCTATACTCTGTCGCATATCGTCTTCTCCAAGGCGATCTCTGCTTAACATACAAGGCCATGTCAAACCCAGAGCTCTTGGACATGCTACGCTTAAAGAAATCCCAATCCCTCAGAGCCACACACTCCAGGGATCTAAACCTTGTCATCACAATAAACAAAACATGCTGGAGGGATAGGTTCCTGACCCAGAGACTCCCCAGACTCTGGAATAGACTGCCCATACATGTCAAGCAGAGCGCCTCTTTGGCCCTCTTCAAAAGGAACCTTGATGATTGGATGGGAGAAAGGAAATACACCCCGCGGATCACATCAGTCGCCCTGCTAGACAGAGGTCTAGGGAAGTAAATAGTGTGGGAAGAAATAGCCAGGGAATTGTTATGGCTAGGCTTGTATAGGCCCTAGGGCCGTAGCCTAGTACCAACCTATGAATCTATGAACCTATGGGTGGCAGCCAACTAGCACAGAGTGTCAAGGGGTAGTGTATGAAAGAAGAATGCCAAAGAAGCTGAAAATGTCCAGAACTATGGTATGAGCAATACTACTGTGTGGTGCAGAAACGTGGTCAGTGAAGGCAGAGCTGCTGAGGAACTAGAGGTGATGGAGATGAAATGCCTAAGAAGGCTGGTAGGATGCAGAATGTGAGACAGATGAAGAAATAAGGGCATAAGAGCAGAAGCCAAAGTTGTTCCAATTGCAAAAAAGGTCAAAGAGAACAGATTACAGTGGTTTGGGCACATGGTAAGGAAAGCAGAAGATGATCTGGTGAAAAAGATTCGGGAGAGATAGGAAGAACTAATAAACCAGTAACAAAATTAAACAAACTAAAATCAAAGTAGGAAGTTGCACAAATAAAACTTTCATTATACCACTTCAGTAAATTTAATTCTTTTAATTTGAGTAGTCTGAATGTTAATGATGGCTTAATTAATTTATTTAAAAAGGGCTTCACCTTTGTTTCAAGTTTTAAGCTTGACCTGGTAAAAGCCTTAGTTCAATTAAATTGTATACATGGAATTTGAATTTAAAAATATATTTGGTGCTATGCTGTTAATTTGTAGTAGTCCCTAGATTAAGAGAAAAAGGACTTTCATTTCACTGCCTTACCGCTTACAGTTTTTGGAAAATATGTGAAGATCAGTTTAGACAAAAGTTTTCCAACAAGTGACATTATTTGTATAATTTAATATCTCAAGAAAGGAGATTAGTGGATTTGTGTCAAAACAGGGCCATTAGGGTAATGAAACCAAATAAAGACAATGGAATGGTGTTGATGGACATTGTTCAGTATTCCTTTAAAATGTTGCAACTGCTTTCTGATAGGGATACCTAGACAAGATTTTTGAAAAACATACTTAACATAGCTTATGCCAAGATTGATTATGGCTTGATGGGCATACATTTATAGGGAGTTATTGATCAACATTTATTAGACTTTGTTATGATTTTTCATACTGTGGCACCTTCAATTTTTGGGATTCCCAAGAATTCATAAAACTACTTTTGATCTGCCACTAAAATCGAGTGTGGCTTCTAATGGATCTAAGACTGAGCCACTTATTGTGTATATTGATGCAGGATGTAAGTGTATGCTGGACAACAAGACTTACATTTTGCAAAAGATTTATGGCACCTCTTGGACAGTTTGAATTCAGTGCCTTATGATGGTGATGTAGTTTTATTACAATGGATGTACTTTATTTACGTCATTCCTCACATTGATGATGTAAAGAGTTTTGGGCACTTGTCAGCTATTTCTGACACTTTTTTCTAATACTGATATTATAGTGTTGAATTATATTTATCAATAACTTCCACACCACACTCTCTCAAGGCTCAGTCATCCAGTACGCAGATGACTCCACTATCAACTGCACTGCAAACAACTCCTAAGAACTACACCAACACACCCAACCGCCCTCACCTCCACAGAAATTTGGATGTCTAATAATCATCTTGCCCTGAACCCCAACAAAACCAAATTAGTAATCTTTGCCCCCAAAAAGTCCACAGCCCTACAAAAAGAGAACTGCACCATTCAATCCCTAAATGGTACCACTATTAACATTGTACCTGCACATCTAGTCCAATGTCAAAAAGACACAGCAAAAGCTTGGCATTCTCTACAGACACAAACATGTACTCAGTGCAGCAGCCTGACTTTCCCTTGCCTCTTCTTTTCTATTACCCTCTGTTTTATACGGCGATCCCCTCCTCACAAAACTTTGGAACTCCCTCCCCCCAACACTTAGATCCACCTACTCAGTAACCCTCTTCAAGACATCTCTGAAACAACACTTCTCCTTATCTTGGCTCTGCATATGTGCTAACACCACATCTCATGTAACCTAACTTCAACCATCACAACTATTCTCACCCTCACTCTACTACTCTGGCATCCTCCTTTCACATCCACCTGTCTTTTTACTTGCTGCACCTCTCTATTCTGTCCACTTCCCTCTTCTACGGACCCTCATTGTCCTAACATTGATCCCTCCTACCTACTTCCTTCTCTTCCTAACCCTTATAGACCTACCACTGAACCAGGCGAGACATTCGGGTACTCTCACAACCTACCTTAATATCATACCACCATTTATATCTGCAACAATATCCACCGACTTTGCTGATTCCTGCAGCAGGACTCATATAGCCTATAGCTCAGCTATTACACTTCCTAAACGTGTGAAACGTTTAATTAGCTAGTCTGTAACTAATTCCTATATCTGCTTTGCACCCACTTCATGGTGTCCTATATATAAATTTTGCTAGCTGAAAATTACTCATATGGAATGTTCTTACATACTCTTTGTTGCTTGTATAATATCTTTGATTTGAGAATGATTACTTATGTACTGTTTTTTTCACCATTTGTACAAGCTGCCAGTAACACGTACTACATGTCTTTATCAATGTAAATTCTGTATTGTATGTGAAATGTCTTTATACGTGGAGCTTTTCTCCTCAGGACTCCACTGAAAATGGGCACTTCTGGCCCAGCTGGACCATCCCGGTAAACAAATGCAAATAAATAAATAAATAATTTTGGATATTGTTTTGTCAAATAATTACGTATTTTTTGAAGGTGAATATTCCCACCCAAAGGCCGGCATAGCTATGGGGGCAGCTTGTGCCACCCCTTTATTCCAACATTGTTGTGGCAGTTTGGGAGGATAATTTTGTGTTTATGGCACAGTATTATGCCAAAGTGCAAGTATATTATCAAATTTTGGATGACATTCTCAATTTTTAGAAAGGTAGTGTAGATGAATTTACATATTTGGTGTCTTACTTAGAAAGTACTGCACACTATTTGAGGTTTACATACTAAATTGGACATGAAAGTGTTAACTATTTAGATATTTGTAAGTAAAAAATGTAATTTAAGATGCCATTCATCTAAGATTTATTGTAGTCTTATTCTAGCTCTTTTTTTACATTTCGAGAATTGCCATCCTATGCACCAAAAAATTAGTATTGTAAAGGGGGACTACTTCTAAATCCTGTAATTTCAGAATCCTGAAAATGAAAATACCAAGATGAGAACCATGAAACTTAAAATCCAAAATCATGTAAGTAGTTTTAGGCATTTTAGTGCTATGCTGTGGTGGAGTCTGAAAAGGTATTTGCTGCAAATTTAGCAACTTTGTTATTTCATTACTCATATTTTGATTTTTATGATGCCTGAAGGTTAGTAAGGATGGGATCATCATAAAGTATTGTGGGGAGGAGATAAGTAGTGACAAGTGTAGCTTTAGCTATGTCGGTGAGAAAGTTTTTGTCTCTATAAAGCATCCATAGTGTTTGATGCGTTTTTCTTATGCAATTTTGTTTATGCAGGTTGAATTTAAGATTATTATCCACTATCATCCCTAATAATTTGCTATGAGAAGTGACTTCAGTGGTTGTATTATCAAGACAGCGGACTTTAAATTTTGTTTTTTCACAAGAGAGGGATTTGGGGGCAAAAAGTAATAGTTTTTTTTTTAGGGTTGAGCATGAGTTGTGAGTTACAAAGCCATGTTTCAGTGGCTGTTAAAGCTTCCTGAGCAATTTCTGGAGGTGTGTCATGTTGTCAGATGTGCATAATAGTACAGTGTCATCTGTGTACTGTATTAGGGAGGCCTGTTGTGTGGATGTGTGGAGGGTGTTGGTCAGAACGTTAAAGAGGTGGACACCAAGGATAGAACCTTGTGGTACACCAGTGGTAACTGGGATGTATGGAGAGAGGGTAGAATGCCATTTTACTGACTGATACTTATTGGTTAGGTAGCTTTTTTACAATAGAACGGGAGGCTGAGAGAGACCTAATGAGGGCATTCGAAGTAGAAATTTGTTGTGATAAACTGTGTTGAAGGCTTTAGACTGGTCTAGAAACATGGAGGAGCCTAGCTTGCTTTTATCTCTAGCTTTATTAACAGTATCTATATATGTTAGAAGTGCGTGTTAGTAGTATGGGAAGGATGGAAGGCATGTTGTGTGAGGGACAAGAGTTCTTCCTGCAGGAGATAGTTCACTCATTGTTTTTGAATACATTTCTCAAGTATTTCAGAGAGGGGGGATTAGATTAATATAGGTCTAAAGTTAATAATATCTGTTGTATTTCCTCCTTTGTGCAGAGAGATAATGTGTGACTTTTTCCAGATCAAGGAAACATGAGATTCCTGGGTTGCCCAATTTATAAGGACTGAGACAGGTTAGGCAGTGTTATTAGCTGCTATTTTAAGGTATTCACTTAGAAGGCCGTCAACTGCCATAGAGCATGGTTTTAGTTTGTTTAAAAGTAGTTTTATATTAGTTGTGGCCAGAGGTTTGAAGGGGAAACTGGATGTGGTGATACATGACTGCTGGTAGGGTTAGGATTAGATGGTGGGGAATCCTTGGTTACAGATGCTATACTATCTGTGAAATAAGAGTTGAATTGTATTGTGGTTTCAACTGATGAGTTATTGGGAGAGAGTTAAGGTTGAATTTATCACCAGGATGCAAGATTTATTTAATGGTTGTCCAGAATCTTGTATGGCTGTGTTTACTATTCTGAAAGTTATTATAGAATAGTTTTTGTCTTCGTTAATTTGCTTTTTAGTACAATTATTAAGCATTCTGAAGTTTTCAAGATATTATGGTGTGTTATATTGTTACCATTCTTTCCATGCTTTTTCTCTATCCTGCATTAACATTATACTTTCTTTGGATAGCCGAATTACAGTATTTTGTTTAGTCTCTTCCTTCTAGGAGGTGCAAGGCTATTTTGATATTCAGGAATATTATATTGAATTTATTTACAACATTTTCTAAGGGGAGGACTTTTAGGAAGTTCCAGATCATAAATGATAGGTTAGTAATGAACATTTCTGGGTTAAATTTAGAACGTTTACTTGTTGATTTATAAACATGCTGTTCAAGTGGATGTGTGAGATGTCTGGTCTAGGTTTAATTTCTCCATGTCTCTTGAGTTTCTAAAACCCTGATGGCAATGGACCTGATTCCTAAATCAAAATGTAATTATAGTTCTTGAAATTAGTATTGTTTCAAACTTTGATGTTAGCCAAAGGTGCTCTTAGCAGCACCTGCAGCGTGCCCAGAATTGACTCCTTTTGCAGTTCATACAGAGTTACATGTATAAGTAGAGGTTTTCTATCAAAATGTTGAAAGGCACTTCTTCAAATACTGTGTGCTCGAATGTGCCTTTTTTAAACTTTCGCAGTGCCAGATTGAAATATTACGAACTCATAATAGTGAAAGTAAACTTGGTTCGCTATTATAGTTTGGCATTGTGAATGGATATCACGGTACAGTGAGGATCAGAAAATTTACACTTTTCTTCACTGTAGTGCGATCTTGGAGTTGGTATGTATACTTGAGGGTGTGGGGGTGCTGGGGGCTTGCCCCCCTGCAGAAATGCAAAAAAAAAAAATGTAGATGTTTCCCACAGTACCATTACCTTCTCATAGGTAAAGTTGTTTTGAATTATTGCAAATGTCGACCTTCGGGGTAGTTTGTTCCAACATTCTGAACAATTGACATGTACAAATTCGACACAATGATTCGACCATGTTAGTAAAAATTGTTGTGACTTTCAAGATTTTGATAGTAAACCATCATTAGCATATTTAAATAAGACTGTAAATTCTTTGTTTTGACACCGATTGCGCCTACTACTGTTGGAACTGTCTATTTATCCTTCTTCCACATTGCATCATTTCTGCCTGTAAATCCTGGTACTTCATGACTTTGTATCTCTCTCTATGTAAGACACTGTAGTCATTAGGTGTAGCAATTTTAATGATCAATCCTACTTTTGTATTCTTTTCATGGACTGCTGTATCTGGTTTTCTTGCATCGATCTTTTGAACTGTTGGTAATGGGTGATCCCATATTATATAAATTTTATCATTCTCTATAATGCTTTACAGCTGCTTCGTTATTATAATGTTTGCATGCTCAGTGCAACAGTCTTGCCACATTATTATGCCTTTCAGTACACAGGCCCTCTGCCATTAGTATATCACACTCAGCAACAAGATGTACAACTCTTTCTAGTCTGGTTGCATAGATTGGGAGATGATTACTAAGACAGTCAGACATTGTACCTGAGTTGATGTGTTAGCTAGGGTGTGATACTACGATTCAGTCTAATAGGGAATTTGATGTCTTACTATAATGCATGGGACTATTAATTAGTTGTGTGAAGCCAAGTAAGTTCTTACTAGATGTAGGGGAGTTAGAATTTCTGTCCAGTAAATTGACACTAATAGCACCTAGTAGTGTTATTTCTTGTAGCTTCATAGGTTATTACTAGGATAATGACCCAGGGGGCCTTTCTAAGCCTAGACAAGTTTTCCTGCAAGAATAAATCTGATGTTGTAAATCTTTGTTTATTCATTACAAATAGGACCTCGGTTCCATCCTCAGAACCGATACGGCCGTTTCTAAACTCGCGCCAGCCAAAAACTCTCAGCTAAGCCCTACCCATAATGCCTCTCTCCTAGTTCTCTCCTAGTTACTCCAGATCTCATTTGCCACATTCCTAGTCAGACGTGCTAGCCCATCTCTGTCAGAGCTAAGTAGAAAATTGCTATATTTAAGACAGTTTCTCTTCAAAATTGTTTATTTTTTAGTCAAGTTAGCTTTTTCTCACTGTCACCTATAACCTGATTCTGTTCCCTACCCTCTACCTTGGTAATTTATTTTCTACCTTTCCACTTGTGGCATTTTTTAAATACCATCTCTGGTATTCTCTCCTTTTTTCTCTCCCTTATTTTGTTTTTTCTATAGGATAGCGTTGTTGCCTTCCTATGTAAGACAAAGCTAAGTTGGGTTTTAAACATTGTGACAAGTGTGGACGTAAGATGCCAACTCGGATACACATGATCGCTGTGTCTACTGTTTGGGCGTGGATCATATTAAAGCTGACTGTGACTTTTGTGCTAGCTTTAGTTATTGTACACTAGCAGAATGTAAAAATAAACTTATCTTAAAAGGTTTACTCAAGACACCTTTTTCGGATGCTCTATCTGGGTCGGAGGTCTAACCCCCTCCAAAGACCAAAAAACATAAGGAAAAATGGAGTCACTCAGTTCCTGCATCTCCATCAGTTACAGAACTGAGTCAGCTCAGTGCTTCGCTGGCGCCCTCGACGCAGACCTCTTTGGCACCAGGCTCTGTGTCTTCTCCCTCAGTGCCTCCATGATATTCATCCCTATTTCGATTCCAACCTCAGCACCACTGACTTCGGTGCCATCCTTGGATCCGACATTGGCTCCGATGACTGTACCTGCTTCGGCACCATCCCCGGCCAGGGTGCCAACAGTTTCTTCAACTCCATCTGCTCCAAAACTCGAATACCTGCCAAGAACAAGATATTCTCCAACTTAAGACCCTTTTTTGGGGCAGAGGTTTAGTCCCTTTCTAGAAAGACCTGATTTTCCTTCAGCAGCCTCCTTTAGATCCACTAGGAGTTTTTCTGAATTAGATCTAGTGTGGGTTGTGGACCAGCTTCTGGCAGCTATGGGATTGCCCATTCCAGCTAGACCTTCTGTCTCCCTTGGCTCGGAATCTTTTGCTACATCTCCTCCTGTTTATCCTCCTCTGGCCTCTGCCCAGATCCCGGAGATCTCGGTACCAGTGTCCACTCTAGTGCATACTGTCTTGGCTCCAACAGCAGTGTTTCCTCTGTCTGCACCTTCCACCCTTGCTGCATCGGTGTCGGTGGAGCTGAAGCTGTCTCGGAGCAGTGCTTGGACCGTCCGTACCTGGCCCGGTGCCTTTTTTCTCGCTGGCGCCGTCTATGTCCATGGCTCTGATGGCTTCCAGTTCTTTCAGAGCTCCTCACCTGGAAGAGGGCTCCTCAGGGCGAGGTGTGACCCCAGTTCTGAGGTTGTCCCTCCAGGTCCCGGGCTCCCATCCCTCCTTGGGTGGGCCTGCTATCCAGGTGGTGGAGAGGGTCCTTCACTCTGAAGGCTCGCAGTCAGAACCACCCCTAGCATGCACCTCTCCCAACCCACTATTTTGGGACCCCGGGTATGAGAGTCACAAGAACCATCTTTGAAGGGAACCCCTGCTCCGGAGTCCTCCTCAGAAGATCCCACTGGGGAGCCACCCTGGAAGAAACAGTGCAAGAAGAAGCACCTTGATTCCCCAGAGGAATCTATCACCGAAGACACTGATTGTGATGAGGGGGAGTGGTCCCCACGGTCTCCCCCAGATGCCATCTCATTCGTAAACATTCTCAAAATCCTCAAGCAGCGAGAAAACTGGAAGTCTTCTAACCCTTCTTTTGAGGAATTGGTGTTCTTGTAGGCCTTCTGTGCCTGGCCATCTACTTTCTGGGTGACTCCACTGGTAGATGACCTTGTTAAACTCATTGTGCAGCATGCCTGGAAGGCCCTGGACAATGTAGAACCTGTCCCTCAGAGGACAGACAAAATTTTATCTACACCTGAAGACCAGCCCCAATGGTTAAAGCAGTTGACAGTTGATTCTATGGTCATGGCGGTGGCCACCAAGAGGGAACTGGCAGAAGATAGTTCCAATGTCCAACCTCCAGAGAGTCCCGGACCATGGACAGACTAGGGAAGCGGACCTATACTTCAGCAACCTTCACCATTCGGTCGCTGAACTATCTGGCACACTTTACTCACCTCCAAAGAGACCTAATTTCTGAAATGTCTTCCTCTTTGCTGGGGGTACTGCCTGATGAGGTGCGTGATACTGTCGCCTCACAGCTAGCTACCCTTGAATCCATCTCGAACTCCTCAATGCGTATGATATCTCACTCCACCGAGGGGGCAGCTTGAACTGCCGCATCAGGCATTGTCATGAGACATAATGCTTGGATGTGGTTGTGTGACTTCACAGACCCCTTTAAATCTTCCTTCGTCGATGCACCTGTCGACGAATCTCCACTTTTTGGACCCAAAGTACGAGATACACTTGCACGTAGTGAGAAAGATGGAAAGACCTTGTCTGCTGTGGGCATAAGCTTTTCCAACCCTCAGAGGTCCTACTCCAGGAACAAGAAAGGAGGAAAAATGTGGTTCAAGAAATCCCAAGGATCTTTTCGTGATGGTTGTGGTGAACAATCCCCCCAAGGCAGAGGGGGCAACTCATATGGAAAACGCCCCTTTCGGGGTAGAGGGGGTCCGCGTAACCAGGACACTAGAAATTCTTTCTCCGGCAGATCCTACCAGTGCTCCTGAGTAGCTGCCCGATTGCTTTCCTCTGGGAGCAGTCGAGGGTCGTTTTTCTCTGCATATACCAGCCTGGCATCTTATTACTACTGATGTTTGGGTGCAGAGAATAATATCCAGAGGCTACCAAGTACCATTCGTTTTAACTCCAGACCCATCAAACGAATCCCTGATGTACCACCCAATCAGAGAAATTACCAGACTTAGAAATAGAAAAGCTGCTAAGAAAAAGAGTCATCCAACCAGTCCCACCAGACCAGACAGGATCCGGGTTTTACTCGAGGTTCTTTTTAGTGCCAAAAAAAGACAGAGGACCGGAGACCAATCCTGGAGCTCAGCCTATTGAACAAATTTATCAATCCTCAAAAATTCTGGATGGTCACGGTACAGTCCATTCTTCCCTTCCTAGGGAGGGACAACTGGATGTGCTTTATAGACCTCCAGGACACGTACCACCACATAAAGATGAATCACCACTCCCGGAGGTTTCTCTGCTTCTGGTTGGGAGCCAATCACTACCAGGTCAGGGCACTGCCATTCGGTCTCTCGACAGCCCCCCGAGTGTTCACCAAATGTATGGCAGTTGTGGTAGCTCATCTTCAACTACAAGGATTCCAGGTGTTTCCCTATCTAGACGATTGAATCCTTACCGCTCTGATGAGGAATATCCTAGTCCGCAGCCTCTCTTACACTCAAGGTCTCGCTCTCTGCTTGGGGATTACAATCAACAATCACAAATCTCAAATGTCCCCAGTGAAGACACGGGAATTTATTGGAGTGGTTTTCGACACAACATCCTGTCAAGCTTCTTTCCCCCCTCACAGGCGTTGCTTTTGAAAATAAGACACCAAATCCAAGACCTTCTTCCTCAGACGTATGTACCAGCATGTCTTGTACTGTAACTCTTACGCTCCATGGCGGCTGCCATTACATTAGTATAACTGGCAAGACTGCACATGAAAATCCTACAGTGGCTCCTTTCCGCACAATGGTCGTTGCTGACTCACCCACTCGACCACATGATACGTCTTACAAACCATTGCAAGGAAGAAATGTTATGGTGGATGAAGCCACAAACGAATCTTTGGTGTTGACCGTTCTGTCTTCCCCAGTCCACGGCCACGGTGACCACGGATGCTTCCCTGTTAGGGTGGGGGGGCATTTCCAGGGAAAGACTGTCCAAGGCACCTGGTCCCCCATGGATACCGATTTGCACATAAATGTCCTGTAACTGAGGGCAATTCTCTTAGCATTGCAAGCGTTCCATGCATCTCTACCCTCTGGGACCATTACAGTTCAGTCAGACAACATGTCAGTCATCTGGTATATCAACAAGCAAGATGGAACCTGGTCTTACCCCCTGTGTCCGGAAGCCATGAGAATTTGGCACTAGGCGATAGCTTCCAAACGCCTCCTTATAGCAATGCACATTCCCAGAAGTTCCAACCTTATTGCAGACAATCTGAGCAGCAACATCCTGATGCCTCACGAGCGGTCCCTTAACCCTGTTACAGCGGATTGGATCTTCCAATGCTGGGGCAAGCCTTTCTGCGACCTGTTTGCTCCCCCCCAAACTACAAATGCAGAAGCTACTTTGCCCGAATCCCCCCTCAGGGGGAACCATTGAGGGATGCTTTAACGCACGATTGGCCACTGGGTCTTCTGTATGTCTTTCCCCCGTTTCCCCTCATTCCAAAATGTCTCCAGAAAGCTCAGAGGTTGAGAAGCAAAGTGATCCTCATTGCCCCCTACTGGCCCCGTCATGTCTGGTTTCCGTTTCTATGGCCTCATCTGATTCACAGCCTGTGGATCCTGGATCATTCGAAAGACCTGTTATCTCATCCTCAAGGAATGATTCATCCGGACCTGTACAATCTCAAACTCACAGCGTGGGTCCTCCACTTCCAATGATTGCCAGGCTGCCTGACATCCCATCTCCTGTTCATGAAATTCTTCTAGCTCCACACAAACCTTCCACTAGGAAAGTTTATTCTAGTAAATGGACTAGGTTCTCTATTTGGGCCAAAGATTAGAACTTAGACCATTTCTCTATGCCTTTTCAAAAGATCCTACAATACCTGACTACTCTTTTACATGCAGGAGCCTCAGCTTCGACAATCACTGTACATTTAGCAGCTATTGCCAATTTTCATAATGGTCTTGATAATTCTTCAATTATGTCACACCGCCTATGCAAGACCTTTTTGAAAGGAGTATTACATGTTAAAGGGTTACAGGTCAAGCCTCCCTTAGAACTCTGGGAGATGACTTTGGTACTTCAGTCTCTCACAGGTTCTCCTTTCGAGCCCTTTGATTCATGTGATTTAAAATTTTTGTCATGGAAAACCTTACTTCTAGTAGCAATTACCTCAGCGAGAAGAGTATCTGAGTTGCAGGCCTTGAGTGTCAAGAGACCTTACTTGATCGTCCACATGGATAAGGTGTCCCTTCGGACTGACCTCTCTTTCTTGCCCATGGTCATTTCTGACTTTTCCATTAACCAATCTATTGACCTGCCGGTTTTCTTCCCTCAACATTCTAATAGGGGAGAGTACTTTTTTGCACACCCTTGATGTGCATCGGCAGCTTCATTGTTATTTTGACAGGACTAAATCTTTCAGGAAAACAGATCAATTGTTTGTCGCCTTTGCAGGACCCAGATTGGGTAAACCTGTTTCCAAAGTGACTTTATCCTCCTGGCTTAGAAACATCATTACCTTTATCTACCAACAGAATAAGCTATCCTTACCTGCCAGAATAAAGGCTCATTCTATCAGATCTATGGCTACTTCTGTAGCATTTCATTCCAGAGCCTCTATGGATGATATCTGTGCAGCAGCCACTTGGGCAAGGCCTCATACCTTTATCTCTCATTACAAATTGGATTTGGCCTCCAGGGGACAAGCATCTTTTGTTTCTATGGTGCTCAGGCATATCATTCCTTAGGGCCACCAAGGACTCAAGTAGCTGGGGACTCGGTTCTATTTGTAATGAATAAACAAAGATTTACAACATCAGATAAAGAAGTTATGTCTTACCATAACATTCCATCTGTGTTGTAGATCTTTATTCATTCATTACTTCCTGCCCTCCTTCCCCCTGCCTGGATTCCTGGTGGACTTTAGGAACTTCTGGTTAGGGTATTTGCTCAGACAGAGCCTTCTACTATTTTTTCTATTACTATATCTATTATCTAGGGGTGGGCAGACTTGATCTGGAGTAAGTAGGAGAGGGGCATTATGGGTAGGGCTTAGCTGAGAGTTTTTGGTTGGCGCAAGCTTGGAAACGGCCGTATTGGTTCTGAGGACGGAACTGAGGTCCTATTTGTAATGAATGAACAAAGATCTACAACACAAATGGAATGTTATGGTAAGACATAACTTCTTTTTATGTCTTGTATCCAAATAGGACATTGAGGGCCAGACATTTAAAAGCTACCTTCTGTAAGGGACATGGGTGCCAAGCCCTGCGATAATAGCACCTAGTAGTATTATTTCTTGTAGCTTTATAGATTGTTACTAGGATAATGACCCAGGGGGCCTTTCTAAGCCTAAACAAGTTTTCCTGTAAGAATAATTCTGACTTGTATCCAAATAGGACATTGAGGGCCAGATAGTTAAAAGCTACCGTTCATAAGAGACATGGGTGCCAAGCCCGGTGTAAATATTGTATTCCCCATTCACTGGTCTAGGTTGCGCTTAAAGTAGGTAATAAACAAAGTCAGCTTCACATGGATAAAAAGCCTGTTTCATAGGAGGGGCAGTCTCTGGGACACATTTGTGCCTCTCCAGCATGTTCTGTTTGAGTCACAGACAAAATTCAGGTCCCTAGACCTTGTATTTCTGATACTGTTTGACTTACGAATGTGCAGCAGATTCATAAGTGTATGGTTTGCGGATGCCTTGTAAGCCAGTCATAGACCACCCTCAGCAATCTATAGCAGACTGAGTAAAGGAAAATGGCTTTAAGGCACTGTATATATATGACAGGTTTGTTACACCTTGTATTCTTTTTGTAAGAAACCTCTGAGGTTGCTTTAGTTGCTGAATGTGTCTGATCAGGTACATACCAAAGGGAGAATTGTACTCTATGATTGGTCTGATAAGGGCGGAGTACAGTGGGATACTGACCTCTCTGGACCTAGATGCCATGCCCTTACTAATAAAGTATGCAACATAAAATTATTTCCTCACATCTATGGCCACTGCCTCATCAGGTATTAATGACATGTATCTTTGATTAGTGTGCTAAAACGTATCACACAGGCATTATTATTATTTTTGCTATACTTATTATCACTTTTTTAAAATTGCTACAGTATACACTGTCAGTGTGTTTTGATGTTTACAAAGATTTTATTGTAATTTTATTTATTTTGACATACAATTTTAACATACTTTCTATTTCCTGTTCTAGTCATTTAAGGCTAAAGAATCAATTAAGTTGTGAAAAGATGTGATTGGTTAATTTTTACTATAAATACATTGTGTGTGGCACCAGGATTGTGTGTTCTTACTTTGCTGAAGTCCCAGAAAACTGCCGGACAAAAGCATTAAGTATTTTGTAATAAACATTTTGTTTGTATGACTTCCAACTTTATTTTTTGGTTTTTAAAGACAGGAAGAAGGCAAGATGAAATGAAGGCATCCAGCAAAGAGGTGGATGGAATGTGTGAGAGAAGACTTGTGACAGTCAAGCACGACTGTTGAAGAAGATAGGAGAGTGGCACTGAATTGAGAAAAATGGCTTCAGTTGACAAGACAACCTGATCCCATGAAGAAAATGGGAAAAATAGGGTTGATGATGATGCATGGTGCTAGAGATTCTGCAAGCATAACAGTTGGCAAGATACTTGTGCAAGATAACAAGTCAATGTTATGGGTTTACAGAGCCCAAGAACAGAAGGAAACCAGCAGTTGTTACTGCATAGCAAGTTAAGTATTCTTATATTTCTAGTTATAGGAGGGTATAAAGAAAAACACCTTAACAGTGCTAAGTCATTAGGCCGAAGATGTCAGTGTCCTAGTGTTACTATATACTAGTCAGTCCCAAAAGCTAAGAGCTCTGGCACAAAAAAAAAAAGAAACAAAACAAAAGTATATTTTAAGAAAACAGCGGCCTTAAATGGCAAATTGTAAAGCCATGTGACCATTAATTAATACTGCAAAACAGGATAGCCATTCTTGAAAAACAGTCACAAGCTATAAATATAGAGACATGTAACAGGACAGAACTGCATGCTGTGCAATCCACCTTTGCGGTTCTATGTTTTGATAGCATTTTGAATACAAACCAATGGAAATGATACCTTAATGCTTACACACTGCTCAGTATACTAAAGACAGAACTTCTTACCTCAGCTCATATAAGCAAGTCTGAAAACTATATCTAAATGATAGCTGTTGAAAATAATGCAACAAATAAAAAGGGAGGATACTCTGAAGTATGCAGTAAGTCATATTGCATTGGCTGTGTGTCCAGAGATGAGGCAGTTTTCTCCTCTCACCAGATGTCAGTAATATCAAGATAAACATTATTATGCAAAGGAAGTACAAAAATAGAGAAATACAGTTATGTTTAAAATTAAACATTTTTCAAACATTTTTTTCAGACAATGATCCTGCTTCTTGAGAAATGAAAAGCTGATATTTATTCCATTTAAAAGTAAACTGAAGTCAGGAAGGATTAGCCATTCAGAATTTAACATTTTTATGAATTAAGCAGGTACAACATGCAGTCAGGCTTTGTTATTGTTGATTGTATTCCATGGGGATATCTTGCAAGATTTTGAGCCTGTATCCTTTGCATTTTTTAATATAGCCTCAGTATCTTTATAATTTAAATGTTTAACATAAATCTGTCTTGGTGAGTCTATATTTTTGTGTTACTTTTATGCATTGTGTGCTCATTATGCTGGCAGTTTTTGAAGATGAAAAAGGCAAAACACACAGATTTCATTCTATTTGCAATTTTTGAGATGAAGAAGGCAAAGCAGTCAGATATAACACAATCCCTGGCATCCAGAAATATATCACCAAGGGGTTCCCTATGTACTGCTGGCGGTAGACATTTCTGATTCCGAGACAGCCCTACCATAGTGTTTCTACTCAAGGAAGTCCACTGCCCAAATGAGTTGTCTTTCTGGCCTATCACAAATGGTAATTGAGGCATTTCAGAGGAGTAGCATATGATAATAAGTCTTGTGCTCTTTTGGAGGCATGCCTTTGGTAGGTGATTGGCGTACCACAATCAAATGTGATAACTGACATAGCCAAAAGTTCACATTCACACATTAATTTCAGTGGGTGAGATCACACACTAGAGGTAAGTGCCAGGGAGTTTAGCATAAGTATGTGTGCATTTCTATATGTTTAAGGCTGTGCGCGTATGAGTGTATGCAGAGGTTTGTGCAAGACTAGGTTTCACTTAAATGTTGCTTGTTAGACATAAATATATTATTCTCTTTGTATAGACCTAGAAATCCAGCCATATTAAAGCAGATGTATACATTTTACATGCAGATTCAATAGAAATGAATGTTTCAGTATCATTCAGTCAAGAATACTGACAAGAATATAATGTGCTAACAGAATGTGCAGTACATTAAGTACAAACTGGCATGTGAACTAAGGTTAAAGAGGTGTGTAGAACTTCTAGGAAAGTTACAGTGTTCTAGTATTTTTAGGAGATGTACTTGAAATACAATGGTCAGTTTGTTCGAACTTATACTCAGAAAGTCATTGCAGTGCAATTCAGAGAAGTTTGGTACAGAAACTTAAGAGTGAGTGCAGAAGTCGGGTCAAATATCCAGCATTCCAGAATATTAATGATACTATTCAGGAGGAAAGGAATAATTCTGAGTATAATGAGTGCAGAAGCTACAGACATTATAATTCAATCTATTTCAGTTTATCAGCACTGTTATTGGACACAGATTTGATCTGGATATTGCTGACGTCTAGCTCCACTGTACATAATAAAACATTCTTAACTGAACTATAGTACATGTAGACTTTTATTCTGAAAGGTACAAGAAAATTTGGAGCATAAAGGAGAGACTGCCACCTGTTCTACACAGTTCTGGGTAAATAACAAATGAGGACATTCATTCCAGCCTCATTCCAGTTTCTTCCAAGTTATTTTCGGTTTACTCCAGTAGTCTATGGTCCTTTCAATTCTTATAGTGATAAGCAACCATTGATGTGAGAGGTCAATATCTGCAGTTAAAGTAAGTCTCAAAACCCTATGGCAACCTTACAAATCTATCAGCAGACAGACTACATGTATTTCACAGAGCGGCAAAGTTTCTACTTCAGAAAATCTGCAGTAAAGTCTCAAAGAGCTTCCTTCAGATTTTCCAAGATACCAGTGTAAAGGACATTATCCAGTTAATAGCGGTGTATCAGAAAACTTCACCATCTCTAAAGCAGAAAATAGACTTTTAGGTTTCCAGTGTGACATCACAGAGTCAAGGAAATCCTTACAAAAAGGAGTTTGAAAAGGCTGCGCAACACCTGGCTACCTTCTCAAAGCAACTTCAGTTTTCCTTATGTGAGCATTCATTTTTATTACAATGCATTTTCCTAGCTAAATCGGACAGTAAATCTCAGAAAAGTTTAAATGCATCAATAAATGTAAATTGTATGTATATATAAAACAGTACTTCTGTAAAGGCACCAGTACATGTGTGGTTTAAAGTTAAAAATTGGGTAAAGCAGTCTAAAACACTGTGTTACAGAAATGTTCATTTAAATTTCAATGTTATTAGTTCAGGAATTTTAACTTGATTTAGACACAAAAGGATAAAAATACAGAAGCACAGTGTAATGAGTAAAGTAACAGGCACACTTCCTTATGGTTTACAGTATGATTCAGCTTCTAATATCAGGATGGTTTCAGACTTAAATAACATGCAAGTCATAACAACTTCTACTTTACAGTCATCAGAAATCAGTATAAATACTACAGCACATGTAATTCAAAATACAGAGGGGGGGATTTAATAAAGCCTATATGGTCTCATTTACCGTGTGAGCATCGTGCCACAGTGCTTACATGAAAGTAAGCATATTTGCGACCCAATAAGCACTGCTGGGCGGCGCTCATGCACGCACCAACATGGAAAGTTCCATGGCACGCAAATCACCTCATAAGCAGGTGAATCTCATGCAAATGAGGCAGGTAGAGCAATCCAGCAAGCAGACAGGCAACCCTGCAGATCCCATATCAGTGTCCTTAGTGTACACTGAAACATTTTGTGTACAGGACTGTAGACAGACAAAAGGGGTTGTAAAAATGTAGGTAGAGGTACAGAAATAGCATAACACACACAGATATCAGTGAAACTGTCCTCTGTGTATCTCAAAAGTTACAGTAAATATAATAAAATAATTTATTTTAATAATCTGGGCATGTTTGCATGCCACAGTGCACAAACATACCTTACATAACAAAAAAAACATGGAAAAATCAAAATTAATATCATGACACAGAAATCTATAACAGGCCCTGCATGCAGTATCTACAGTGGTGCTTTGGTGCTGTTGCTAACGTGGTAGGGCTTGGACGCATGTGGTATCCAGGTTGTGAGCACAGATCCCTGTGCAAATGAGGTAGAGTTACTGAATAATAAAACCAAGAAACGGTCCAAGCAACAGTAGAATCAACACCAAAATTTATTGAAAACTTTAAGCGCTTTTCGTTTGCTATGTGTGCAAACTTCATCAGAAGTAAAACAACTACAAATATGTCATCCTTTTAATACACTCGATCAAAAAAAGTGGGACAATCTCATCAATTATTACCACTTAACAAACTACCCTTAAAGTGGTATACTGAACTAAAAGTTGTAAATAGAAATATGAAATATAAAATACATTCCGACCTTTTACAAAAGTCAACATTAAAAAATAAACATTAAAAAATAAAAAGTACATTGCATTTGCATAAACCAAGTAACGCAAGTATAATAACCAATACCTGGAAAATGAATGTTACCTTGTGTACTAACCTTAATTAAACAATGAGAGCATACTTAAAAGTGTTTACTTAATATAAACTGTCATCTTTGCAAACTCTTCAACTTTAGAATGCTGCTAATAGAACAGGTCTCATTGAGACCTGGAAAGTTGTATGCATTGAGTTTAATTTGCCAAACAAGCTGAAGCTCTTCAAGTTTAAGAGTTGTTGGGCCACCTCTAATGTCTTGTAGCACCTGATCTTGGGCCATGAATTTGAATTTATGGTCAACATTTAGTTGGATATGCTTGGCCAAAACATTGTCGGTCTTATTGTGACCAGTGGCGTACAGGTGTTCGTACATTCTGTCCCGAAGTCTTCGCTCCGTCTTTCCTATATAAAAGGTCAGACAGCATGTACATTTGGCCAAGTAGACCACAAATTTGGAGTTACAGTTAAACTTAGGTTTAAGTTTACACTGCCAACCAAATAAATTAGCTACCTCCACATTTTTACAAAAGTTACAATTCTCACAATTATTCATGCTAACTGTTCTGGGAACCCTATGGTACTGTTTTTCCAATAAGTTCTTCAGATTCCTACCACGTCTGAAAATAACTTTGGGTGAGTTTCCAAGTTTGTTAAATAGCATTTGGTTAGTTCTAAAAAGCTCCAAGTCTTTCTGCAAAATTTTAGTGCAAAGATGACTTTGTGCACTGAATGTGGTTATAAAGCTACAATGAAAAGATTGGTTACTCTGACTTGTTGACTCATGAGTGCCCACTGGTGCTAACAAGTCGGGGTCATTAATGTTGTCGAGGGCCAGGGACCTCATAGGTAAGATAGGTTTGTAAAACTGGCTTGACCTTTTTAGGCTAACCTCCTCAATCAAGGAGTCCAGTAAGGATTCTGGGTAGTCACGGTGTAAAAAAAGACTTTTTAGGAACATACATTCCTCCACAAAATCTTCCTCCTGGCTAATTATACGTGAAGCTCTAACTAATTAACCCTTGATGACAAAACCGTTTCTGAAGAAAAGGGTGACAACTAGAAAAAAGGAGGAATGAATTGGAGTATGTACTTTTCCTATATATTTTTCCTGAATACCATAATGGGGTAATTGTGTCTGCAGATCCGTTCTGTGCAGGTAGAGAACAGTGCTGGTGTCCACACAGGAGGCAGCTGACATCAGGAGAAGGTGTGTCCACTAAGTTCTGAGCTGATTGGAGTTTAGCTACACCTGTTTGCGCGGCACATCTCCATGCTGAGCGTGCAAGTCTGGGGGGGGGTGTGCACCGACTTCTAAGCTTTGTTTACCTGTTGGGTGCATGTTTCCACATGTTTGTGCAGTGCACTGCCATGCTGATCGTGCAAGTCTGGGGGGGCTGTCCATTAACTGCTAAGCTTTGTTTACCTACAAGGCGCGTTTTCTTTGTGTTTGCGTGCTGCACCACATTGCTGAGAGTATCTAAAATTTATCCTTGTTTAACTTAAATTAGGGCCATTAAATGATGTAAATGATTTGCTAGGTAGGTGCAATGCATCATAGGTAGCCAGTCACGCAGGCAGCACCTACAGTAGAGCACTATAAAGTATGCATACATCTGATTTTTCCCCCATACTCTGCACCATTGGAGGACAGACTTGGGAATTTTAACTGAAAGAATGCTAGGCGCTGCTGCAGGTCTGCTACATCTCTATGTGCTAGATGCTGAAGTCAGTGCTGCTGCTGCTGACAGTAGGCTGAGGCAGAGAAGGAGAAGAGTGGTCAGGCCCAGGGTAACCTTCCAGGAGCTACATAAGCTAAAGATTGTAGAGCACTACAAGGTGGACAGGGACATACTTCAAAAACTCACTTAGCTCTGTCGCCCCCAACTCAGACCCAGAGCCAACAGAGGAGAGACCATCCCAGTGGAAACAAAGGTATGTGTGGCCCTTAGAATAATAGCCACAGGTACCTTCCAAAGACCAACTGAGGACATGATGAGGGTCTCACAGGCATCAGCATCCATTGTACTCCACCATATATACACACACACACACACACACACACACACACACACATACATACATACATACATTCTTGTTATATACAGAAATATATGTGTGGATGTCTGCATTGTCTGACATACCCTAATAATGGTGAGTAAATCTGCACTATCACACAGTCACAATGATGCTCAAAGGATCCAAACTAAGGGCGCAACAGTACATAATCCATTTACCTACAGACACCTATGCCTGCTGGATGTCACCACATAGACAGACACGGGTAAGCAGGTGGTGTAATGTATAATGGTGTCAATGCATGTATGGGCAAGGCACATTGTCCCTGACCACAGTTTCGCCTAACTGCAAGCAGCCACATATAGCCATACTGGTAACTGTACACACACATAGCTGGGATAACAACAGTTATCTCACTGCTAGGGCACTAGATGCAGATAAAAGTATGATGCAATATCACTCTGCAGGCCACATATGCTGATCAACACAAGCCTAGTTTGTGTAATGCACAAGTACTGTGCCTGCAGTCACATATCTAGCAGACTTAACATGTGGCATGTGCAATAAGTACTGTGCTCTATAGTGTATAAAACTAGATAGGTTGGGGCTCTACACTCAGCTCAGCTCACTTGGTGTGTGCGACTGTGTGTGTATATTCCCCTGCAAAACAATGGACATGCCCTCATGGGTTATCCATCTGCAATGGTTATGCACTTTCTGAGCCTGTAACTTGCTGCTGGCTTACAAACTGCCCTCTTCTATAAGGTCTGACGATGTCAGCCACCTTAAAATTACCAGCTGACAGTGCAGTATCAGCTAAAAGCAGTGGCACATGCGATACATACTGTGATTTACAGTGTATGAGACTAGATAGGTAGGGGTTCTAATCCCACTCCAGCCCACTGTGTGTGTGTGTGTGTGTGTGTGTATGTGTATATTCCCCTGCAAAATAATGGATGTACCCTCATGGGCTATCCACCTTGTCATTCATTCAGTCAGGATGAACATGCCTGGGTTTCGTTCAAACAATTTTAATATGTACAAACACATCAAGATTAAGGCAAATAACTTTAATTTAGATAAACTTATAAACTGACTGACCATTTCTCATACATGTTCACTCTCTGGCTGCACTCTCAAAATGGCACTGAAGCTAGCATGTGCTTACTATTTATATGCATGTTCAGTCCTTGGAAATGCTTCTTAAAGGTACAACACACATACATTCTCTACATCCACCCTCTTTGAGAAATAAATCATACTTCATGGAAGACATTGATTGGCATGCAATAAATACAAGATAATTCTTTGACATGTAATTATACAGAGCTAAATACATATAGACACTCATGTCTAGGTTGCTGTGTATTTCACACTAGGTCTGGAGATGCAGTCAAATCATGTGACATAGAATTTAGAAGCAGGTTTAGCAACTGGGACTGTCTCTGCTGAATGTTCAACCTTAGGGACATCTGGAATATCACGAAGAACAGAAGTTGGAGTTAAGACATGTTCTGGAACAGGAACATTGTCTGGATTGCTCTGAGATTTAGAGTCCGTATCACAGGAACAATGCTGTGAAATCAGTTCTGCTACAGGAAGAAGATGTCTAAGATTTTTCATGTACTTCAAACCCTCAGATTTCACAAAATAGGATCTCGGCTTGGCACATATACTTGTTACTTGAGCAATCCGGTCAAAACCTTTTGCCATTTATATCTTCACTGTCTCTCCTTTTAATGGACAAAGAAATCTGCTCTTTTTATCTGAACTAGACTTCTGGAAAGAATGCTTTCTGAATAGTTGGGCTTTGGTTGCTCTGTTCTTAGCTTTAGACCTCAACAAACTGGAACTGATAGGCAGTGTAGTTCTGGTTTGCCTAGATAGAAGTCTTTGACCAGGGGAGCCAAGTATATCATCAGGGGGTATGTTTCTCAGATTAAGTTCAAAAAGACATATTGTCATTCTTTGACTCCTCTAGTAATTGTTTTGCACTGTGTCTGCATGTTCAGCTAGACCATTTGACTGTGGATATTCAGGACTACTAATAACATACAATGTTCCATTCTTTTGCAAATTTCTGAAACAATTGACTTGTAAATTGAGTACCATTGTCAGAGATAAGCTTATGAGGACTACTATGGACTGAGAAATGACATTTCAGCTTAGTAATACCAGTAGTGAACATTAAGTTAGGCAACAAATCAATTTGAATAAGAGTTGACCAACACTAAGAAATGCTGATTGTTCCACTCAAATATGTCAGCGGCTACTATTGAGCAAGGTAGTTCAGGAACTTGACTTAGCTGAAGTGGTTATTTTTTGCAAATGCGGTCTTGTACTTCTGCATACTGAACAAGATGAAATCACTTTGTCAATGTCTCTTGCTAGCAAAGGCCAAAATACTAGTCCTCTCACCCTTCTTTTGGTAGCTTCAGAACCTGGGTGACCACAATGCAAAATCTGGATATAGTCACATTGTAAGGAAGCAAGAACAACAACTTTAGGACCTTTGAAAATAATGTAATCTTCCATCATCTCATCTCTGTAAGGAAAATAAAGTTGTACGTGGTACACTGGATTGCTTTGACGGACATCCTACCTGGATGTAGTGGTTGAGCTTTTGCAAAAAAGGATCAGTCTTTGTATGATCTCTCAGCTCATCAAGTCTTGTTGTCAAAAAATTAAGCACTTCCATGACATCAGTGTCAAAATTCTCTGCATCAAACTGTTCCGTTGTATTTCTGGGTGATCTGGATAAGGTATCAGCCAGATAATTTTATTTTATTTATTTATTTATCATTTGTTGACCGGGAAAGTCCGACTAGGTTCCACAGAGCCTGTTTTCAGTGCAGGCCCGGGGAGAAATGCTCCAGATGCATGTCTTTGGAATGTGGGAGGAAACCGGAGTACCTGGAGGAAACCCACACGAACACAGGGAGAACATGCAAACTCCACACAGAAGGCACCCCAGCCGAGAATCGAACCGGAGAACCACTTGCTGTGAGGTGACAACATTAACCACTGCACCACTGTGCCGCCCAAGATAAAGAAGTTTGCCTTTCATATAGACCATTTTGAAGTTGTAATTTTGTAATTTAAGCATCATTCTGTGTAATCTTGCTGGAGCGGAATGCATAGGCTTCTTTAAAATAGTAAGTAGAGGTTGATGATCAGGTTCAGTCTGGATATTTCAGCCATAAATGTAATCATGAAACTTGGAAGATACAAATGCAATTGACAAAAGTTCCTTCTCAATCTGAGCATACTGCATTTCACTTTGGGTAAGAGTTGTAGATGCATAGGCTACTGGTCTGCCCTCTTGAAGAATGACTGCACCAAGACCAAACTCTGAGGCGTCACAGGAAAGAGTAACTGGTTTATTGACATCATAGTACCTTAGTGTAGGTGGAGTGGCAATTTTCTGCTTAAGATCATTGAGTGGTGTCTGGTGCTGTTCTAGACATGACTATACAACATTTGTGAATCAGCTCTCTTAAAGGTGCTGTCAGTTCACTGAAATCTGGTATAAACTTGTCCAAATAGTTAACCATACCAAGAAAACACTGTAGAGCTTGAATATTATCTGCAGTGGGCATCTCAAGAATAGCTTCTTGCTTGCTTGGATGGGTCTGGTCGTGACCCAGCACTAGTAAACAAATGGACCTACATATGTGACTTCTGGTAGTCTGTATTTGCACTTCAGAAGTTTGAGCTTTAAGTTCACTTCATGTGTTCTGTCTAGAACTTTCTTGAGGTTTCTGTCATGCTCTGCTTCACCATTGCTTCCCACCAATAAATCACCTACTATTATGGCACAGGGCTAACCTGAAATGATTTATTCCATTTCACGCTGGAAGACTTCACTTGCAGAATTTATTTCAAATGGCATCCTGAGGAATGTATATCTTTCAAATGCGGTACTGAATGTAGTCAGTAATGAAGATTTGCGAACAAGCATCACTTGCCAAAATGAACTCTTTGCATCCAAAACTGAAAATACAGCGGCATTTGGTATTGCAACTTCCTCAACTGTTCTCATGGGATGATGAAGTAATTTCAATGCCTTATTCAGCACTAAACAGCCTACAATTGCAAAGTACCTTGCAAAGGTAAGGGAAAACAGCTCTTAAACCTTACAAAAAAGCACCTAAACAGGCATGTCCAAGGGTCAGCTTCCGGTGGTTTCTCTTGTCCACCTGGTGAATCTGGGCATACTGGGGCAATGTGGCAACTCCCTCATGTACACAGGCAATCCTCTCCTCCTGCCACCCAACACTACAACCTGTGAGAGATGCACTTACATAGACAAACTGGAAGCAAAGCTCTCTCCAGTCAAGGCTGTGTTAGACAGTCAAGAGGAGAAGGCTAACACCTGCATTACACCTATAGCAACTCATAGCCCTTCAAAACCCACACCATCAACTCCCACAAATAGCAACACTAAACCCACATCTGCGGAGGCCCTTAACATTAACCTGCCCAAGCAACAAGGACCTCCTAAGCTGAAATGCAAAGAAACACCAGTCACAACCAAAGTGACACATAGCTCACATCATCAGTGTGCCACCCAACAACAGCCCCTATGGCAAGACAATGTACCCAACACTTTAATCATAGGTGCCTCTATAGTCAGACACACTGATGTCCCACTCACCAGGCTGAACAAGGAGAAAATTACAGTCAGCTGCATGTCAGGTGCCAGGATCCACCACATAATGCATGCACTGAAGTCACTCCACAACAAGTACAAATACGACTCTGTCATTGTCCATGCTGGAGTAAATGACTTGAGACGTACCTCCCTGGACTACATGAAAAGAGACATGGAAGAGCTCTTGGATCATGTGACCCAGGCAGGTATGACCCTAGCCCTGAGTAGCATCCTGCCTTCACCCAGAATGATACCACAGTATAAGGACAAAATGATTGACTTCAACAATTGGCTAAGCTTCTGGTGTCATTCAAATGGGATCCAGTATTTGTCTGCCTGGGAAGACATGATCGACAAACCACGATGTTTTGCCAGAGATGGTCTGCACCTGTCACCCCTGGGATTCAGGTTACTGGCTAAAGCTCTTGCCACTCCTTTAGTGCCTTTTTTAGGCAAGGTTCAAAGGATAAAACCACCACCGTAACAGATACAAGCATGCAAAATCTGAAGGTAATGCTACTAAATGCTAGAAGTCTAAACCTCAAAATGCACTCTCTCGAGGCACTCCTAAAAATGGAGAACATTGATATCTGTGCAGTGACTGAGACCTGGTTCAAGGCTCCAGAGAGCACCCCTGCAATACCAGGCTACAATTCTTACCACACTTTTCGGCCACAAAACCAAGACTGTAACACTAAAGGTGGAGGAGTGTCCATATTCACCAAGGATATTATTCACACCTCCAGGCTAGTTGCCCAACACAATGCATCTGAAATTCTCCAGGTGCAACTAACACTAGATAAGACTGCAATCTAAATTGTAGCTTGCTACAGATCCCCCACCATACCCCAAGATGCTCACTACACCTTCCTAAACATACTGGAAATATTAAGATACAACCAAATTCCCTAATACTAGGTGATTTCAACTACCCTGCCATTAATTGGGAAAACTACTCGGGTACCAACTCCTTTTCCCAACGGTTCCTGGAATTCATAAATTCCAATGCCCTGGATCAACTAATCCATTGTCCCACCAGGGGCTCCAATATCCTAGACCTGGTCATTACCAACATGGGAGATAGATGCTCCACACCAGTGGTCATCCCCTCATTGGTCAGGTCTGACCATAAGCAAATCACCCTTGCCATCCACATCTCACCCCAACCCCCCCAGTAAGGAAACCTCCTTAAAAAACTTCTCCAACTTCATGCTACTGAAGTCAGAAGTGACAAACTTCACAGCACCCACGCAGACGGGATCTGGAAGTTCGACTGCAGAATCCTACAGTAAGGCACTGTATGAGCACGTCCACTCATGCATGAATCGTGCCATCCCAAATAGAACCAAGATGCTCTTCTCCAAAAAAAAGGAAGCCAATCTGGTGGTCCCCTGCTATAAACAAACTATACAACAGAAGGAAGAAACTCTTGCTGAAACGAGGAAAGCCTTAGTAAGAAGCTGAGATCCCTCATAAAATCCTCAAAAGCTAGTTACGAAAATAAAATTGCCAAAGATTCCAAAGACAACCACAAGGCATTCTATAGTTATGTCAAGAATCTAAATGGCAATGCTGAGATCTGCTCTGAACTACAACAGAATGGCATTAAATATACTGATCCCAAGGATATTGCCAATATCCTGGCAGATCGATTTAGTGCCAACTTCACTCCCCTCTCACCCCTTAAAGGGCCCATCTCAATACCAAAATATTGCCAAATTCCGATAATCACAGCCACACAGGTAGAAACAGCACTCTTCAAAGCTAACGCCCCATTTGGTATGTACCTCTCAAGACATCTGCAACAACTGGAAAGGCCTCAGAAATACCTCACTAAAAGAATCACAGGCCTAATGCAGATGCCATACGCTGACCGCCTTAAAAAACTCCAGCTATACTCTGTCGCATATCGTCTACTCAGAGGCGATCTCTGCTTAACATACAAGGCCATGTCAAACCCAGAGCTGTTGGACATGCTACACTTAAAGAAATCCCAATCCCTCAGAGCTACACGCTCCAGGGATCTAAACCTTGTCATCACAATAAACAAAACATGCTGGAGGGATAGGTTCCTGACCCAGAGACTCCCCAGACTCTGGAATAGATTGCCCATACATGTCAAGCAGAGTGCCTCTTTGGACCTCTTCAAGAGGAACCTTGACGTTTGGATGGGAGAAAGGAAATTCACCCCAGGGATCACGTCAGTCACCCTGCTAGACAGAGGTCCAGGAAAGTAAATAATGTGGGAAGAAATAGCCAGGGAATTGTTATGGCTAGGCTTGTATAGGCCCTAGGGCTGATAGCCTAGTACCAACCTATGAACCTATAAGAATACAGCATCCATGGGACCAGATGACATCCCAGGCTGTGTACTATATGAACTACAATATGAACTGGCACCCCACCTAAGTGTCATGTTTAATCATAGCCTCACCTCAGGCTTCGTGCCTACTGAGTAGCACACAGCGACAGTTATCCCGCTCCACAAGGGAGGATCCACCTTGGATCCTGGTAACTACCGTCCCATCAGTCTGACAAGCCTGATCTGCAAGGGCATGGAACGCATTATCATGGAACTTATAAACAAAGACATTGGCAACCTCCAGACACTGGACCCCACCCAGTTTGGGTTTGTGAAGGGACGATCTTGTCTCCTGAATCTGATTGACTTCTTCGAGTCGGTCTCCAGAGCTGTGGACGAGGGTAAGGACGTCCACACAGCCTATCTGGACCTCGCCAAGGCCTTTGACACCATCCCCCACTCTGGAATCATAGATAAACTTACTAAGCTGGGCATAAATCCCTACGTCACTTGATGGGTTGCCAACTGGCGTACTGACAGAACTCACACTGTAAAAGTAGCCGACTCCAAATCTAGCTCCAGACAAGTGACAAGTGGAGTACCTCAGGGTTCACTCCTGGGACCACTCTTGTTTGGCATCTACTTTTCTGAAGTACAGGCCAACACTAAGGAACTCTGGCTAACAAAGTTTGCAGATGACTGCAAACTGAGAGCCATTATTGAATCCCCAAATGATGTGGATATTCTACAAAAGGGCTTTACAGAAACAGATACCTGGTGCCAGAGCCATGGGCTCAAGCTTAATGCCAAGAAATGTATAGTCATCTCCTTTGGAAAAAAACATGTACCCATGAACTACCACATAGGTGGCAGGACACTAAACATCAAAAGTGTGATGAGAGACTTAGGGACACAAGTGGACAGTGGTCTCACTTTCGATAACCACATTGCCACAACAGTCAGGAAATCCTTCTACATGGCACACCTCATCACTAAGGGCTTTTCATCCAGAAAAAAGGAGGTCATTGTCCCACTGTACTCATCCCTCATTAGACCCATTATAGAGTATAATGCCCCATTTGGTATGTACCTCACAAGACATCTGCAACAGCTGGAAAGGCCACAGAAATACCTCACTAAAAGAATCACAGGCCTAAAGCAGATTCCATATGCTGACCATCTAAAAAAACTCCAGATATACTCTGTGGCATATCGTCTACTCAGAGGCAATCTCTGCTTAACATACAAGGCCATGTCAAACCCTGAGCTGTTGGACATGCTCCACTTAAAGAAATCCCAATTCCCTCAGAGCCACATGTTCCAGGGATCTAAACCTTATCATCACAATGAACAAAGCATGCTGGAGGGATAGGTTCCTGACCCAGAGACTCCCCATACTCTGGAATAGACTGCCCATACATGTCAAGCAGAGCACCTCATTGGCCCTCTTCAAAAGAAACCTTGATGATTGGATGGGAGATAGGAAATTCACCCAGGGGATCATGTCAGTCGCCCTGCTAGACAAGGGCACAGAGAAGTAAATATTGTGAGAAAAAAATTCCAGTTAATTGTTATGGCTAGGCTTGCATAGGCCTTAGGGCCGATAGCCTAGTACCAACCTGTGAACCTATAGATATTCTAATCTTGTCTGAGCCTTTTTGTGAGCTGCTACCATAGACAACACCCATTCAGTTGGTTCTGTAACCAGACAAATCACACCTTGCTGCACTATTTTATCCAGCTGAGCTTTAACTCTGCTCTGCATAGCTATTGGAATTCTTCCTACCAGTCTGATCACTGGACTGACCTCTGGGTCTAACTTCATAGAATACACAACTGAAGCTTGCCTAGCTCGTCATCAAAAACATCAGCGTATTCTGAGAAAATAGTTTCACTGAAGCTGGAACTGGAACTGGGACTTGTGCTTATATGATGAACTTCTTTAGTAAAGGAAAGCAAATTCATTCTCAAACTATCTCTAAGACCCAATAATGACTAGATAGGTCTTCGAACTATGTAAAACAACAACTTGTAACTGTTCCCAGCCAAATAACATGAAATCACTACTGAAACTTTGGTTTGAATTTCTTTACCTCCATATGCAACAAGTCTTGCACAACTAGTCACATTCATTTGTTCACCAGCTCTTACAAATGTTTCTGCTGACATGGCTGACATGGCATTACACTTTGAACCAGTGTCTACTTTGATCTCGATGGGTTTGCCATGGATTAGGACAGTACAAAACACTTCGCTCTTTGCCAGCAAATCTACTACATTAACCTTTTCACCAATTACCGATACACCATCTATGTAAAAAGTAGACTGTAACCCCACTTGATCAGTTTGCTTTTTCAATTGGGATTTCTTGCAACTGAATGAAGTTTACTTGACTTGCAACACTTTTGAAAATTATTCCATTTTTTATATTTGTGACATTGCTGACCAAATGCTAAACACTTTCCTTTTTTAGACTCATGATTGGCTCCGCAATTATGACAGTTAACAATGAAGCCTGACTTGGGCTTTGCTGACTCACCCTTGTGCTGTATTAGGCAACCTTTGTTCTGCATTGAGCATGCTCCTTTAACTGAACTGGTCTTAGAACTTGCTAGAAAACCATGTGACTTCCCAGCAGTACCCACAGAGGCTGTGGCTGCCACGTGCTTAGGCCTGTTTCTGCTTGCTACATGCTGCATGCTGTCTACATTTGCTTTGGAGCCTATTGAAACCATGCTCTTGTCACTTGTAAGCATACTTGTGTGTCTTTTTGTAGCTTCAATGATCTGACAAATCTCAGTGGCTTTGCTCAACGTTAAGTCTGTGTCACAAAGCAAAATCTTTCTCACAACAGCACTATTAATACCATACACAAGCCTGTCCTTTATTAACTCTTCTTTTAAATCAACAAACCTGCAGGTTTTAGCTTTGTTTCTTAAATCAGTGATAAAAGCTGCAAATGTTTCTCCTGGCCTTTGGTCTCTTGTGTAAAACAAATGCTTCTCTAATGTAACATTGGTCTCGGGGTTGCACATTTCTCTAAATTTATGATTCAAACATTCAGGATCTTCCCTTGAGTCAGTCTGAACAACAATATGATGGTTTTCACCTTCACCCTCATACTCTGCTGGTACTTACAGAAATGTACACTCTCTATCAATAGTCTCTAACGCAGCTAGGTTTAGCAAAATGAATGCCTTGGTGCATGCATCTTTATCTGAATAAGCTGCTTGTATGTAAATATTGTACTCTTGCTCAAATATTCTCCAGTTCTCTGCAATATTCTAATCAAATACAAGTGGACCTGGTTTCCAAAATGCCTTTGTTGTATTAACACATTAGTGAAGGCTTTTGAAAGTTTGCACAAATACACATACATGCATATAAATATGCCAGTACTTGTAACTATGCTCAATAGCACAATACGTTTCTGAGTAATTAAACTCTGCAAAATATTTGCAAAATAAGTCTCTCGAGCACTGTAATACTCATGAAATTATTGTACTTCAAAAGTCACTTATAATCATTGTAAGAAACATTTCATATAACTGCAGTGTGCAAATAAATTGGGTGGTAGAAGAAGATCATGAGTAAGAAACATTTCAAAGTAACTGCACTTTGCGAATAAACAGTACACAGCACACTGAAACACTTCCAAAATGGCTGAACTTTGCTAAATAACTCTTTAAAGTGCAAGAAACACTTTGTAATGGTGACCCTTTACAAATAGACACAACCAGCACAATAAACCTTTCGAAATGGCTGTATTATGACTGAACTTCACAAAATAGTTATAATTTAGACACAATAAACTCTTAGGGATAAATGCACAGTAATAAGCACACACTGTAAGCACTTTTACACACTTTGCTATGCTTCAAATAGCTCTAGTTATGCTCTGAATAGCTTCAGTCACTGTATAATAACTGCTTATGCCAAAACACTGTATTTTGCAAAAAAATATGCAGTCACCTTGCTTTATTTATGCTTAATATGCCCTTTTTGCCCTTTATTATATTCATTCTGCATCTTTAATTGCCTTTTTGTGCTTGTTTTACTCTAAACATGCTTGTTTTGCAATTCCAAGATAACTCTGAACCTTCTATGTACTTTACTGATAATCGTTTTATCAGCTATCTTAACTTTGAATATTTTGTCTAATTAATAAACTTTTTATACTTTTCATTTGCTTAATAAACTATTTGTCTGCTTAGGAATGCATTCTGTGCCCTAGTAATGCTCCATTTTATCTTTTTCAATAAAATAATCATTTGTGCAAGTTTTCATTACCTCTATCTTGGTTCTGGACCCTTTTTCTCTCATTTCCTTTATTCTGCCTTCACTGCTGATTCTGCACCTCGTATCTATGGAAAGCAGTCTTTCGAATCCCGGTTCTGATACCATGTCGTTCGTCCGGTCAAGATGAAACAGAGGAACATGTGTGGGTTTTGTTAAGCAGCTTTATTATGTACAGACTGACCATTCCTCTCATACATTTTCACCCTCTGGCTGCACTTTCAAAATAGCACTGAAGCTAGCACATGCTTGCTATTTATATGCACTTTCAGTCCTTAGTCGTTGTAAATACTTCTTAAAGGTACAACACACATACATACATACTCTACACACCTGCAGTGGTTATGCACATTTTGGGCCTGTGACTTGCTGCTGGCTTACAAATTGCCCACTTCTACAAGGCCTGATGATGTCAGCCACCTTAAAGTCTACCAGCTGACAGTGTAGTATCAGATGTAAACTGTGGCACATGCAATAAATACTGAGATTTACTTAATGTGTAAGACTAGATAGGTAGGGGTTCTAATCTCACTCCAGCCCACTTGATCCATGTGTGTGTGCATATTCCCCTCCAAGACAATGGACATGCCCTCATGGGCTATCCACCTGCAATGGTTATGCACTTTGTGGGCCTGTAACTTGCTGCTGGCTTTCAACCTACCCTCTTCTACAAGACCTGATGATATCATCCACCTTAAGAATACTAACTGACAATGTAGTATCATACTTAAGCTGTGGCACATGTGATATGTCATGTGATCTCTAGTGTACACAACTAGATAGTTAGGTGTTCTAATCTCCCTCCAGCTCACTCTGTGTATGTGTATTCCCCTGCAAAACAATGGGTATGCCCTCACCCTCATGGGCTATCCACCTGCAATGGTTATGCACTTTTTGGGCTTGTAACTTGCTTCTGGCTTACAAACTGCTGTGTTCTACAAGGCCTGATGATGTTAGCTACATTAAGACCGCCCGCTGACAGTCAAATATCAGACACAAGCTGTGGTGCATGCAGTAACTACTGTTAGCTATAGTGTGTAAGGTTGGATAAGTAGGGGTTCTAATCTCACTCCGCCCAGCTTGTTGCATGTATATCTCCATGTGACATGCGTATGGTGAACTGGACATAGGTAGAGTTTTGCTTTATTTTATTAGTAGTGGGTGATGTGGCCCCCCAATTTATTGACCACAATAAGGCTTGCTGATATCAGCAAGCATTATATGTTCCAAACTGACAGTACTGGCAGACATGAGGTGTGTTGAGTGCATTGGGTACTGTGATCTGTAGTGTGTACCAGTACATAGGTAAGTGTTTTAATCTACATATAGCCAACCTGCACTAAGTGTGTGCCTTGATGTGTCCTGTATGCAGTGAGTGGAAGTGGTGCTAGCCTGAATATGGCCATATATGTGTATGAGGCTGTTACAGCATTATACATCATGTTATAGGTCCATAGGAAATGTGAACTTAACTAGCATAATGGCCATACAGTCTTTACAATAAGAGACATCTGTGTACCACTTGGTACAAGATCAGCACGTATTGCCCCAGTCCAAGAGGGACTCAGGCAGACACCATGTGTTGAGAGGACAGTTGCCCAGCCAGTCATACATATGATATGTGCTGAGGTGATGTGTGTACCATTAGGCAGGGTCTGTTTTAAGGGTGTGTTTATGTCTGCTATACAAATGTCTCCCACAAGCATGTGGTACTAATGTCACATAGTAGGTTAATGTCCTTACAGTGAGTTATCCATCTACTATGCTCCCTACAGATAGGCAGCATATGCACTCCAGTATACTCCAGATATGGATACTTACACAAAGAATTGTATAGTCATGTTGGTCAGTGGATGCACCACCTCTGTGCAAGGGTAGAACAGGTGTTTTTGCCCATTCAGCTGGTGTGCAGATAGTAGTGTCAGTATGAATGCAAGGGCTTCCCAATGGTGTTAGTAACCCTTGTCAGATCACAGGTGGGATTCAGCCTGGAATGTTAGCATGTGCAATAGGTGCTGTGTGCCTTCCATTGTGAGGCCAGTTATGAACTGCTCATAGGTTCATAGGACGATACTAGGCTATTGGCTCAGAGGCCCTTGTAAGCCAAGCCAAGAATTTCACCCATGTTCCACAATGTCAGCACCTGTTTTCCCTGTCCAACAGGGACACAGGTGGGATCCCAGGGGAGTATTTTTTGTTTCCCATCCAGTCATCCAGGTTTCTCTTAAAGATGGCTAGTGGGGTACTCTGCTTGACATGGAGAGGGAGTCTATTCCACAGATGGGGGAGTCGTTGGGACACAAATCTATCCCACCAACAAGTTTTATTAATGTCACAGACCAGGCTGAGGCCTTGCTTGTGGGTTGCACAAGTGGCGTTTGACTTACTGATATGCAGCAACTCCATCAAGGCTGAGTCTGAGACTGCCTTGTTTGTCAGACGTAGGTCACCTCTGAGAAGTCTGTACGAGACTGAGTAGAGGGACAGAGCTTTTAGCCTATCTGTATAGGATAGGTGTTTGAGACCCTGGATTTTCCTGCTCAGGAACCTCTGTGGTCTCTCCAACTGCTGTAGGTGCTTAGCAAGGTACATGCCGAAGGGGGCATTGTAGTCGATAATGGGTCTGGTAAGGGAGGAGTACAAGGATGTTATGACCTCCTTGCTCCTGGATGAAATGCCCTTACTTATGAAGTGGGCCATGTAGAAAGCCTTCCGTACAACAGTTACGGGACAGGTTGTGGGAGTGTCATGTGGTGGAGACTAGGGAGTGTACATGATGCAGACAGAGTGGGAGTACAGGTTAGTTATGAGTACAGACCCACCATATGTGGCATCATGACATATGCAGTCAGCGACTATCTGGGCCTATCCTTTGGGATTAGACATGTAACTACACTGTGTGTTCCGGTCCTGCTTTATGTGAGTGGCGACAGGTGTCACTTACCATGTCTACACAACATCACAATAACAATATGTGCTGCTGTTACCTGAGGAAGTTGTGCCACTTTGTTAGGGGGGCAGCCCAACCCCAACTGTCACACAGCAATGTCCACCTGTTATTGCACAGCCTGCTAATGGCACTTGTTCACCACTCTGGTGTGCTGAGCCATTACAAGCCTGTGTCCCTCCTGTTTTGTGCAGCCAGGTTCATGCAGTTGTAATCCTGATGACAAAATGCATGGGTGTAGAGCTCTGCAGATATGTCTGTCCCATGCAGTCATGCTATGTCGAGCATCCCACAGGAGGTAATAAATGGCTTTCTTAACATATATGTCTATACTGTCTGCAAGGGAGGTATGTGCTGGTAGTTCTAAGAAGACTGTCATGTGGCCAGATCCCACGTGGGTGGGCCTTACATAGGGGGCTGTAGTTGACACCCATTTTGTCGCACATGTTGGTTCCCCATGTGAGGATAACACAGCACCTCTCCAGGGCAGTGTAGGTAAAGACTTGGACCATGCATTGGACAAGGGAGACTCAGCATAAGTAGGCAACACAATGTGTACATATTACACTTCCCTAATGCGCATGTCTGTGGTTTGTACATACATATTGCATGACTCTCTTCTTTCAATATGATGGAAGTAATTGCAATACTTACGCAGAGGACAACTAGCATGTAGTGCCAAGTGGTGTCCCAGATCTCTGAGCCATGTCACCTGAAACACCATTATAGTGGTTAGCATGGATACCAGCAATAACACTGTCATACACCTACTGAGACTGGGCCAAACACTGTTAATGTTGCTCCATGCCAGATCATGCCTACTGACTGTGATCATTGGAGCCCTATGACTGTTACACTATGCGATGAATGTCAGATAGCAGTCTCACCCCAACATCCCTGGCTTGACAAGGTTTATGTGTACATTAGGGCAGCAGGCCATGCTGGAAACTGTGTGCATCATGTTCAGAGTGGTATGTCAGCTGTTGTATAGACATGTGTCTGTGAGTCATACCCTGGGAACATAGCATTGGGAGACCTGTGCTGCACTTATGCCACTCACCAGTGGGATTCACCATCCGCCATTAATGGCATGTCCCTTGTAGGTATTCCCTCCCTGCAGTGACAGCCACAGTCAATGACCTCTGACTGGTACATCAGCAGGTAGTTGCATATTGAAATCTCTGTCACTGACTCTCACACATACCCAACAGTTATCCAGGATGGTCTATGACACAATCAGTTGTCTGAGCTGTGACACAGACGACATTCCAACCACTACACAGTACTACCCTGTGAGATATCATCCACCCCAGCACAATACTGTAGTGTCTGCACATCACACACACTTCAGCCATTACACATTAAGGTAGGGACACACTGTACTGCATCCATTGACACTCACTGTTCATTAGGCTGTGGGGATGAATTCACTGTTGTACTACCTATACCGACAGGTTTTGGATATAAATGTCAGCCTGTTGCTGCTATATTGAATGTGGTAGCCAGCACACCTATCATTGTGTGCAGTGTCACCCTTGTCATGTCACCACACAGGCATATTGTACAACTGTAGCAGACACACAGGTGCCATAGTACACCAAAGCACAGTGTAGATAATATGTCCTATGGAATCTGTGTCATGATTGTACAAATGTACAAATACAAATCCCGGGAACTACCGCCCCATCAGTCTGACGAGCGTGATCTGCAAGGCCATGTAATGTGTTATCATGGAACTTATAAACAAAGACATTGGCAACCTTCAAATACTGTACCCCACCCAGTTTGGTTCATGAAGGGTCGATCTTGTCTCCTGAACCTGATTGACTTCTTCGAATCAGTCTCCAGAGCTGTGGACGAGGGAAGGCCGGTCCACATAGCCTATCTGGACCTTGCTAAGGCCTTTGACACCATCCCCCACTCTGGAATCATAGATAGACTTACTAAGTTGGGCATTAATCCCTACATCACTCGATGAGTTGCCAACTGGCTTACTGACAGAACCCACACTGTAAAAGTAGCCAACTCCAAATCCAGCTCCAGATAAGTGACAAATGGAGTACTTCAGGATTCAGTCCTGGGACCGCTCTTGTTTGGCATCTACTTGTCTGAAGTATAGGCCAACACTAAGGGACTCTGGCTAACAAAGTTCGCAGATGACTGCAAACTGGGGCCATTATTGAATCCCCAAATGATGTGGATACTCTACAAAAGGGCCTTACAGAAACAGATGCTTGGTGCCAGAGCCATGGGCTCAAGCTCAATGCCAAGAAATGTATAGTTATCCCCTTTGGTAAAAAACATGTACCTGTGAATTACCACATAGGTAGCAGTACACTAAACACCGAAAGTGTGATAAGAGACTTGGGGACACAGGTGGACAGTGGTCTCACCTTCGATAACAACATCGCCACAACAGTCAGGAAATTCATCTATGTGGCACACCTCATCACTAAGGGCTTTTCATCCTGAAAAAAGGAGGTCATTGTCCCACTCTACTCATCCATCAGACCTATTATAGAATACAATGCCCCGTTTGGTATGTACCTCTCAAGACATCTGCAACAACTGGAAAAGCAGCAGGAAATACCTCACTAAAAGAATCACAGGCCTAAAGCAGATCCCCTACACTGACTACTGTAAAAGAATTCAGCTATACTCTGTCACATATTGTCAACTCAGAGGTGATCTCTGCTTAACAGACAAGGCCATGTCAAACCCAGAGCTGTTGGACATGCCACACTTAAAGAAATCCCAATCCCTCAGAGCCACACGCTCCAGGGATCTAAACCTTGTCATCACACTAAACAAAACATGCTGAAGGGATAGATGCCTGACCCAGAGACTCCCCAGACTCTGGAATAGACTGCCCATACATGTCAAGCAGAGTGCCTCTTTGGCCCTCTTCAAAAGGAACCTTCATGATTGGATGGGAGAAAGGAAATTCACCCCGGGGATCACATCAGTTGCCCTGCTAGACAGGGGTCCAGGGAAGTAAATAGTGTGGGAAGCAATAGCCAGGGAATTGCAATGGCTAGGCTTGTGTAGGCCCTAGGGCCTATAGCCTAGTACCAATTTATGAACCTATGTAGTTTATTTCCTAAATGCGTTGAAGGGGATGTTTTTGTCCCCATACAGGGAGGTGTCAGGTCTGACCATGTACTGACCGTGTTGCCATGACAGGAGTAACACATGTGTCACGTGTTCTACACACCTACAACATCAGAGTGGTATACATACTACATACTGAAGAGATTGCTAAGTAACACTAACAATACACCCTACATAAAACAAGCCCCCCATGCATGTAAAGCACACATCTGCTGTGACACCCATCATGTGCAGATTATACAATAGGATGCAGGACATGACAGTCATAACTGATGTTGGCCAACTGTCAGAACCAGACACAGGATATATGTAGATGGGTACACTCCATCACTACAGTTTCTAGATGTGTAAGTTCCGAAAGCACAGTTGACATGTATCAAGGGTAGCAGACCTTATCACAAATTATGAATGCATGGATACACTGACTGCTGCCATTGTCCCTGTTAGACTGTCATACACATATGAACCTATGGAACCATGCACATATACTACTGCACCTTGCTGAAGTCATATTTCTGCTGTGCTGCCATGCCATCCTGTGCTGCTTTACTGCCACTGTGTGTCCATAGGTTATCCCCTTAGACTCCTGGAACGGAAATATATAATATACAGATCTGTGACATACCTATCATTGTGCCAGTACAACATAATACAACATAAGGTACACAAAAGTATGTTGCATACTCATGACACATGCCAGCATACAGTATATATTGGTGACCACTACAAGTGGCATGGCAAAACAATACTGCATTACACAAGTACATGTCAAGTAATATAGTCACCCTGTGCATCAGATACATAGCTTAATTTCCCTTCATCAATGGGAAGGATGGCAGGAATGTGGCATGGGCATCATCACTTGCACAGGGTGTTGTGCGGGGGTGCTGGAGGCCTAGGCTGCCCCAAACAGCATGAGTGTGAGTCTGGAATGGGAGCGGGTTAGTTGGACCACAGAGAGGTGCCATCTGTATCTGTAGATGAACTGCATGTAACAGTGGTGTGTGTGTGTGTGTGTGTGTGTGTGTGTGTGTGTGTGTGCATGTACACACTCAGGCTCAGTGCTAGCCCTATACATGTGTATGTTGCACATATTTGGACCATACATGGTAGAGTTGACAGTTCACTGTCTCCGGCCCTGAACATAGGAACTGGCTGTGCCAGGAGTTGCACTGGCAACATCATGCCCAAGCTCAGATGTGGTGCTAGTACCTGATGGTGTCTGCTATCTGCTGGGACCATGCCCCTCACGAGATTGCCCAGGACCATGAGCCCATATCCACAGGTCCGATGCTCTACTCCATTTACACGTTCAAGCACAGACAATGTGCGGTCCAAGACAGACACAGCCCACCGTCTGTCCACTGCATCATTGAACCGATCCAGGATGTCCCCGATGCGGTGGAGGCAGGCAGAATTGTCAGACTGTGCTGCATCCATAACCTTAAGCATATGTCTGGTGTTCCATTCAGAACATGCCTGTGCCTCCATGACGGCCCCATAACATGTGTCGTGTGACCCATGATAAGACACCTGCAACAGGTGGTGGTTGGACAGCAGTCCTCCTACGAGCACCCCTGTCAATCCGCCTGTATGGGTCCTCACCAGCTGTCAGGCTATGGCCAGTTTCTACACTGACTGAAGCCATAGTTGGCACACTGTCCTGTGACTGTCCAATATCTGTGACCTCTGGGAACTAGGTATGTGTGGGTATATTGACTGTGTGTGGTGACAATGAGGGAAGAAGAGGGTTATCAACCTCTGGGACAGATTCAGCCCCCGACAACCCCATCTGTGCCTCACTGTAGTCACCATCATCATCAGAGTCTGAAGAAACACTGACATCAGGTTGTGTGAGGGAGAGACCCCAGCCCCCTCAGTCACCTGTGGAATCCAAGACTAAGATGGTACATTACTACCTGCACTATTATTTTACTTATTTATTGACATTTGTTAACCGAATTGGTCCTGCTGGGCTTGCGGCCCATTTTCAGAGGAGACCCGAGGAGAAAAACTCCAATCAAAAAGGCGATATACAATTAAAAGGCAGAATAAACTACTTCACTAATCGCAGTATTTAAAGCAATAAATAGAAATAACAAGAATAATTTTGCATGTTGATCAATGCATCAAAGTAACATACAGTGTGTATTATAGTTGGTAGAAAGCAGGCACAATAGGTCACATAAGAGAGCACACAATAATGTATACACAGACAAGTAAAATGTTTCAAAAGAGTTTCTGTGCAGTCATTCACATTTGAAGGAGAAGCAGTAAGAGACACCTTACAATAATTAGACATAACAAAAATAAAATATGTTGATCAATACATCAAAGTAACACACAGAGTGTGTTATACTTAGTAGAAAGTATTCTCAATAAGTCACAAAAGAGAGCACACAATAATGAATATACATAGACGTGCAATTTTCAAATAGGTTTTTGTGCAGTCATTCACATTTGAGGGAGAAATAGTAAGAGACACCCTAGAAGGAGTGGTGCAAGAAATAGGGCGGTGCAAGAAGTAGGGGGAGAGAGGCACCTAAAAGAGTGATAGAGGACTTATGTTGGGTCATAGCAGGGACAGGTCTTGGAGTTATGAAGGTGAGTCTTTAGTTCATTTTTAAAGTGTAGGGAGTGGGTTATGGAGCGGATGTGAAGGGGTAGCTTGTTCCAAGCCTGAGCAACAGAGTGTTTGTAAAGTATTTTGCCTACAGTTTTTTTTTATGGTTGGTAGATATCCAGTAGGTTCTGGTTAGAGGTACGGAGGGGCCGAGTTTGGGAATAGGTGGAGATCAAGGAAGAAAGAGATGGGCAGAGTAATGGTTTGTAGAGAATAGAGTGTAACATTAAAAACTGAAATAGCTGCAGTTGTTGAGGGAGTTCAGGCAATTGGAGAACGTTTAGTGAAATACAGTGATGTGCATTGTAAGGGGATTTAGTTATAAATTTAGCTATTTTGTGATATGTTTGTTGGAGTTTGTTCAGTGTTGTGGCCTGAATATTGGTGAGAACTGGGGTGGCATATAGGATGGAGGGGAGGAGGAGTGCCTGTGCTAGGGAGAGTTTAGAGTTGGGGGTTATGAATGTTTTGTTCGATGTAGTAGGCCCAGTTTCTGATGTGTTTTCTTTATACATTGAAGTATGTGGAAGTTGAATTTAAGTTCGTCATCAATGATGACTCCAAGGAGTTTAGTGTGGGTATCGGGTTGGATGATTGTGTTGTTAGAGGATTTGATAGAAAAGATGGTTTTGTGCTGAGAAAGGGAATGGGGGAGGAAGAGTAGGAGTTTAGTCTTTTTTGGGTTAAGGATAAGTTGATTGTCTGATAGCCAATTTTCAGCAGTTAGGAGGGCTTGTTGAATGAGGGTAAGGAGCTCAGAGATACAGTTTGAGATAGAGATGAGTGTAGAGTCATCTGCATATTGAATGAGGGTAGAGTCTTTGCAAGATGTGAACAGGTCATTGGTGAAGATATTAAACAGAAGGGGACCCGGGATGGAGCCTCGAGGCACCCCAGTTGGAACAGGGAGGAAAGGAGAGGAAGAAGAGAGCCGTTTAAAGGATTGCTGCCTACTGGATAGGTAGCTAGAGAACCAAGCTAGGGAGGTGGGAGATAGGTTGAGTTTCGCTAGCTTAGAAAGTAATAAAGAATGTGAGACTGTATGGAAAGCTTTGGAAAGGCCGAGGAAGAGACAGGATGTGAGTTTGTTGTTATCAAGAGCCTCGGAGATAGTGTGGGTGAAAGAGAGTAGAGCAGTAGTTGTGCTATGGTTGGGGGCGAAAACCATGTTGAGTGGGAGTGAGTAGGTTGTGCTGGAGGAGGTGATTTAGGACCTGAGTATGGCTACATTTCTCTAGGATTTTAGAGGGGGGGAGAATGGCAATTGGATGGCAGTTAGCAGGGTCTGTGGAATTCCCACCTTTATGTAGGGGAATAGTAAAGAAGGATTTCCATAAGGTAGGCATAGTGGATTCAAGGATAGATCTGTTAATTAGTATAGATACAGGATAGGCAATAGAATCAGCAGCAAGTTTAAGGAAGGAAGGAGGTAGGTTATCAGTGGATGGGGAGCAGGGTTTGAGCTTAAGGAGGAGTGATCTGATTTAAGAAGTGGAAATGGGGTGAAAAGAAAAAGGAGTTGTGTTTGGGGGGTTGGGAGGAGAAGGTACTGAAGTAGAGTTAGAGGGTAGGGGAATCTGTATGGAGTTAATGAAGTGTTGATATAGGATGGTAGCAGTTTTCGGGGGGGATGTGTTTGGGTAGGGGAAGGGTTGGAGGGACTGCCTGGAGACAGAATCTTGTTGAGGGTTGACCAGAATGTATGAGGGTTGGATTTATTGTTGTGTTGAGCTGAGCTATAGTAGGACTTTTTGTCATGTGTAGTTTGTTTTTTTTGTTAGGTTTCTTAGTTGTCTAAATTTGAGTCATAGGGGAAGTTGTTTTGTTTTGGTCCAGGCCTTCCAAGTACTGTCTCTTTGTTGCATAAGGGACCTAGTTTCCCTGGAAAGTCATGGAGCATGATTCGATTTTATTCTGATCTTTCTAGAGGGGGCTAGAGAATTCAAAGTATTAAGGAAGATGCTATTAAATGTACTTACAGCATAATTGAGAGGGAGTTTTCTAAGTATGGACCAGACTGTGTTAGAAAGAGTAGAGCTGAATTGCGAAGCATCAAAATGGGAAAGAATACGTCAGTCTTTGACCAGGTCAGTTTTGTGAATTTGGCAGGAGTATCTTAAGACAGAGGTAGGGAGATGGTCACTAAGGGAGTCTGGTACAGTTGTGGGATTGTGGTAGTGGTGGGAACAGTTGGTAAGGATCCAGTCAATAGTTGAGCTGGATGAGGAATGTTTGTGGAAGTGCATGGGGGATATCAGTTGATGAAAACCATGTAAGTTAATAGTGAGTTGAGGGGAGTTGGTAGTAAGTTTGGACCAGTCTGTGTTCATATCCCCTTGGATAAAGGTTTAGTAAGATATGGTGAGGGAGAACCAGGGCAGGATATTTTCCAGGATGGGCAGGTTATTTCCAGGGGGGAGATAGATAGAATCCACTGCAAATTTTTTATGGGGGTTCAAGTGGCAGTTTAGGATGATAAGTTCAGCTGGGTGAAAGTTAGGAATGGGTGAGGGTAGGGGTGAGAGGTTTAAGCTGTTGGAGAAGAGGATGGAAACACCACCTCCCTTTTTGTAAACTCTATCAGATCGATAGATGTTGTAGCCTGGTGGGAGAATCTCGCTATTAGAAATATGCGGTTTGAGCCAAGTTTCTGACAAGGAAAGAATATGAGGGGTGGTATGAGCTATCCATGCGTGTACATCAGTGATTTTGTTATTTAGGCTCTACATATTTAGACAGTGCATAGGCCCACCACTAGGACTGAAAAAAAGTGGCACTAAGCCAAAAAAAACTGTCAGCCATGCACTACTACAATGGGTAAGCATGTAAACAGCAAAAGTTAAGAAAATGGCTTAGAAGCACTGAGAGGGAGAAACTTGAGCAGCTCTGTTGGAGTCTGAGGACGTTCCAAACCTCATGAATTAGTATAGGGCTGCAAGCTTTAAAATTAAGTTAGATATAGTATAGGGGACAGGCCTGGGAAAGAAAGCATGTAGTGCAGACGTCCCAAACCTCATGAATTAGTATAAGGCTGCAAGCTTTAAAATTAAGTTAGGTATAGCACAGGGAACAGGCCTGGGAAAGAAAGCATATAGTGCAGACAAAGTTAATCTGTCTCGGCAATTACACCATAGGGGAGTAATTTACCTGGATGTCTGCTGCCATCTAGTGTAGTGGTTGACAAAACACATAAAATGATTATTTATCTCATTGTGGATGTGAAAGGGGGAAAAAGGCTACCAAGGGCAGAAATTACAAATATGGTCTGATAGTTGTCTTGCGAGTGTGCACCCCTGGGCTAATTAGAACAGTAGATAGCTTAGGCTGAAATACATTAAATATGCATTGTAGTGCTACAGTAGTAAGATATAGGTAAGCATGTACACTGAGCTTTTGAGTGATGAGGTTGGGCTGAGGCAGGTTTTAAAATTTCCGGAGGAAAGCCTGTGCAGGAGAAGTAATTCTTGAAGTGAGGTTTTCACTGATAGTGGAGGCAACCCGAGCACATGGAGACTAGACTGAGCTCTTGAGTGATGAGGTCGAGCTTTGGCAGGTTTTAAAATTGCCAAAGGAAAGCCCGTGCAAGAGAAGTAATTCTTGAAGGGAGGTTTTCACTAATAGGGGAGGCAACCCGAGCACATGGAGACTAGACTGAGCTCTTGAGTGATGAGGCCGGACTGAGGCAGGTTTTAAAATTATGTATGGAAAATCCACAAAGACTCGTAATAATGAGGATCCACAACTACATTACCCGTCTCACATCTTCTTATCTCTGCTTTCATGCACAACAGACTTCCTCACAACAAAATACTCATTTGATTCAAGGCCTTTATAACAAGCATGTCAGGTAAGTCACGTGAAACTTGACCAGTACAATTTACTTTTTAGTTATGTAATATGACAATATACTTGATAAAACAGTAAAACCCAGTACACCTATCTTAACAAATATATGCAAATACAAGTTTCAGTGCCTAAGGTATCAACCTTTCGGTTTTAAAAGGCATGTTGGATTAATTGCCTCATGTAAACCAGGAGGCTTATTCGTGCTTAACTATAACTGAAAATGTGTTTCTGTTCATTCAACTATAGTCCTATGATTATCCACTCTAGGAACCTTAGGTAAATGGAACATGCAAACATTCTACTCTGGTTACACACAACATTAATTGTACATAGGGCATTATTCTGGCCATTAACTTGAATAGCATATATATGTTCCATAACAAAACAGTATCAAGCTTACCAGGAGCAGGACCACGGACTTGGATAACACCTGATGGTCCTGTAAAAAGGTGAAGGTGAGGTAATTTCAGTACCATGACATGTTGCCACACAACAAGGTAATACCTGCATATATCTCACATGTACAGTAGCCACTGTATTACTTGATGTATTGGTGACATTTTGAGTATGAGCATACAGCTGAGCTTAAACACTGCCCCCCAAATCACATAGACCTGACACCCACGTAAAGCTATGTGCAGCCTGACAGAATGACTGCTACAGTATTACAGTGGTGATCACAGTAAGCTTACCTGCTGCTTCTCTGCTGCAGACACTGTGGCACCCACCTCCATGATGTATAGTGTGGTGGATACCTGGGAGCTTTCATGTGTCCCTAGGTTCACCAGGCATACTTCAGTGGCTGTTTGTGGTTGTTCCACTGCAGGCCCTGCACTGGTGATGGCACGATACCTGGCTACCACAGCTGCCCTTCATCAAGCAGCATTCACCATGTCTGTAGGGCGATGTCAAACCTGCTCATAATCCTGGTGGCCACTGGCATTCACCTCCAGGACAAGGTCTGCCCACAATTCAGCCTGCTGTTCCCTATTATGCCTCCCCCTGGATAGGAGGATGTGGTGATAGTGCCATAGTCCTTCAAGTATTATTTCATTCTTCGCATCTGAGAAGGGGCAATGCGTCAATGATACATTAGTGCTGAAAGACAACAAAAGGGAAACACATTACAAGATCATATTCATGGACGTCCACTATGTACAGGTACAGCAAGAACAAAATGGATGGCACTATCCACTGATTGCTCACACATGTCATGCTCCACAGTGTGACAACATACCACGTGTGTGGATACAACCGAGATAGTATTATTAGTGAGGTATTTCCCTGTGTGCCATGAGAGATTCTGCTGTATGATAATAAACCCAACACTCCAGTCCACTGTGGTGTGTCCCCTAAGGCCAACCACCCAATAGTATGCATAAGACCAGTGCCAGACAAATAACAGTGTGCTATTACAACCTCTATATAGGGGCAGTCCAACAACACCAGTGTGCCACAATGACAAAAGACAATGCAACCATGATGTATTGTACAAAGTTGTAAGACAGCAGGGTATCAATGACATGTCATTATCACAGGTCTAAGACAGGCTTACTGCTGTAATCCCTATTCCCCATATCTCTATCCTCCATCTGCATCCTGTTATACACAAAAAACAGTTACATACTTGCTGGAGGGCAGTACTCCTCTGTTGAAATTTGCATCTGGTAATGTTTCACAAAGGTGTGCTCTGTGAGAGAAAGTCTCATACACAATGTTTCCCCATAGCCAGCTGCTCGCATTTTTAACATGCTTCTCATTAGCAGATAATTGCCTCTAAACCAGCCTGTGGCTCTGATGTGCTAATTTCAGCCTAAACAGCTGCATGGCACTATCATTAGCCAATAACATGCAACTACTGTGCAATATATAAAGCCTTCATGTAGACCAGGGCTCCTTTCTTAGCAGTTGAGATGGACATTACTGGGGTGAGGAGACTACATTGTCGCAGATGGTAGGTCTGTAGCAGATACCTTTACATAGCGCTGTGTGTACCACAGGCTACTGCTGCAAGTAATAGACATAGGCAGAGAGTGTGAACACTTTGGAGGTTAGCAAGCTGTAGGTGTACCTGTGTCAGCTCTTTCAGCCTTTTTGTGGAGGCAGAGTCAGGGTAAGAGTACCCTTTACACTCCAATTAAGGCATGTGTTTATGGTATGTATGTTAGGCAGGGTCTACCTCAACCCATCGTAATTACGTTTCAACGAAAGGTAAACAGGCGAACTCCTTTTCGCGGAAGTGCATTTTCACGAAAATGCACTTTTACGAAAAGGCAACCAAGCAAACAGCAATGGCGGCTGTTGCTTAGATCGCGGCACAGAGGGGTTAAGAGAATATTCCCTTTTCCCCACTGTAGTGCACTCTTGGAGGGAAAATATAAAAGTAGTGGGATGGTGCAGGGGGGCTTACACCCCCCCCTGCATAAATGTGGTTTGTGTTTTTTTTTATTTGCATTTTGCGAAAGTGCATTTTCCTGAAAATGAGTTTGTTGTTGAAATGTAATTTTGATGGGTCAAAAGTAGACCTGTTAGGCAACTGTGTCACTAACAGAGTACTAGGTAACATATAGTTATGCTATACGGCTATGTGATGTGTGTCCCTATCTGCAAACCAGTAATTTCCAGCTCTGAAAACCAGTTGTTACATTTGCAATGCTTTGTGTGAATAAAGGGTGAATGTGTAATTTATTAATTGCTGTCTTTATAATAATGTAGTTGAGATGGAGCACAACACTGGATTTGAACCCAGGACTGTGTGTGGCAAACTATACTGTTTGCAAGGCATTTAACAGACTAAGCTACTGAATCACTACTAGAGTAAGTGTATTTGCAAAATATGGGTTCAGGCACCTAGGCAGCGAGACATTTCCCATGTGGTACATTTGACTGGGGACAAATGGCTGAAATTACATTCAGCTGCAGAGAAATATGGCTGTTTGCAAATTCCCTGTGGGCAAATTGAAGAATGTGTTGCCATATAATAACCAAATGCACAGGGAGAAAACAATGTCCATGGTCCCCAAGGGAACATGAGACAGCAGGCAATATGGCAGACATAAGCAGCAGGCAGGCCAGAGGGCATGTCAGTGGCAGTAAAAATGCAGTGCACAATGAGCAGTGCCTTTATAATCAGTGTGTGTGGACCACTACCCTCTTCACAGTGTCTAGGGAACATTACCTAAAATGCACACTGAAGCATAAATGTGACTACAGAACCAGGCAGGATTTTCTGCATGCTGTAGCACACTTCTACATGACTTAGTCACACAAGTATGTACTGTACACTAAGCACAACAATCATTACTTCTTCTGCCTCCATGCATTTGGTTATTAAAGCTGTGGGCATGGCAGTATGTGCTTCTCTTTGCCCACAGGAAATTTACAAACAGCCATATTTCTCTGCAGCTGAATGTCACTTAAGCCATGTGTCCCCAGCCAAAATGTACCACAGGGAAATGTCTCGCTGCCTAGGTGCCTGAACCCGCAAAATATATGTGCACACATACAGGCTGTGACAAACATTTTCCACAACAATCAGTATGTGCATGGCTTTATATGGCTGTATTTCTGCACCAGGGTCCAAGTTGTACATGTACTTTGCCGTTGATGCCTTAGCAGGTGTCTTTCTACATGTTGCTGACCTGCTATCACAGGCCTCACTTTCATCCATAATCATGTCTTTGACTGTCTAGTGGTGTACTGTTGCACCAGAGTCCAAGGTACACTCCTATTTATTCCATTACTTCTAATTCCAGTTTGCGCAGCGAGGTACGCAGCTCCGCTTAAACATGCCTAATGAGTGTAACCAGCAGTTACTATGTTTTGGTTAAACCACCTGTTTTAATAAAGATTGGCATGGTGAGTTAATGCAGTGTGCTCTAGTTGTGATGGGCTCTGGTTTGAAGCATGCCAGAGATGTTTATTTTGTACATGTGTCCTACAATGTCATAAACATGTATTGTCATTATAGCTCTATTTAGCTGAGCTAAGCGAAGCTTCGCAATGCACCCCCATGATAAAAAATATAAAGAAAAACGGGGAGATAGGAAAGTGCTGAAATGGGGGCAAGCAGGGAGAAAAACATAGTGATAGGCAAGTAGGGATGTGCAGGAGGGTGTAGGATAGCAACAACTGTGCACCTTGACAGAATTTGTACATGACTTTGAACTCTCCACCCCAGAGAGAGAGGGATGAGGACAACATAACTGTGTTGTCAAGCCAGTTGGACCAAATTATGTGTGTCCAGGGGACATGCATGTAAAATGGAGAGCTATTTGGGACAGGTGCCCATTTTTATTTTTAAAGGTGAGTGGAATGTTGGGGAAGGAACATAGGTACATGTGGGGGAGGTAAGTTGAGTAGGTGAGGATGCATTTGCAAACAGACAAGACAGCAGACAGGGGCAGTGTGTGACACATGAGGGAGTAAACACCTTGGATAGGGAGGGTGTTGTGGAATCTGAGCCCCATGTGCTGCCAGACGGCAGCAGCGTGACTCATGTCCCCACACATGGGACTGTTGAAACTGCTCCATCACTGCCCCGAGCGTGGATGCACTGGAGATTCTGCTCTAACATGAGGCTGCCCCACCAGGTTGGCCATCATGTCCTCAATGCAGCACAGGCAGTGGTCATAGCCACAGTAGACTATCCTGCGCATCAGGACCGGCAGCTCATCCCGGGTGACACCTCCCCCTCTGCTACTGCTCCCAGAAGGGGTCCATCCCCGTCCCATGGGGCAGTACTACCCAACACCGCAGGTAGTGCAGTGGCAGCAGAGGGGGCACCACCAGTCTGGGTCCCAGACATGCTGGGACCTGGTGCCACAGCCAGTTGAGGCAAGTTAGGGGGATCTGCAAGAACTGCCCTTCCTTGACGTGCTGTGGTAAATGAGGTATAGCAGTAAGGTACGGTTAGTAATAACCACACCAGTGTTAGTATTATTAGAGTGGAACATCATATTTATTAATCTAAATACATATTAATGTATATTATGTGCAACACAACTCAAGTAACATAACAGTCAGTATGGTAACAGCATGGCAGTGTGAAGTAAACCATAAGGCCAACACAACAGTTTGTTTAACTAAAATGTGTTAATATTGAATTATAGTAAAACATAACAATAATCAACCATATTATCCAAAATATAGTTAGTTTAACAAATTATGTTAGTATTAAGTCATAATAATACATAACAGTAATGAATACATTAAGATAAGGGGTGGGGAGAAAGAGAGGAAAAGCATTCCATTAGTGACATTACAGATGATATCCCTGAAAACACTGGTAATACATACTTCTACAGGTGTGTAGTGTCAGTTGTGATTACAGTGACTACAATTCTCCTATACCTGTTGTAGCACATACATACCTCTCAAGCTGATAGCATGGGACAAAAAGGGCCAAGCACTACAAATGCAGGTACAGAACTGCACATAGCAGTTTCACATAATGTGGACTTGTATAACTACCAAGGTGTTCTGTAAACGGATTTGATAATACTAAATGTAAAAAAAAAAGAAAGGTGCTGGAGCGAACAAAGGCTGCAAAGCTGTAAAATCATCAAATACTGGAATAAAGCAACGATATCCACAACAAATAGGTTTATGCAAGAATCTGTCGTTCTTGAATAAATCTATTTGTTGTGGATATCGTTGCTTTATTCCAGTATTGGATGATTTTACAGCTTTGCAGCCTTTGTTCGCTCCAGCACCTTTCTTTCTTTTTTACATTTATTATTGGATTTTGTGTGGTGCATGGGGCGTTTACTCCCTGGGACACTACATTTCTTGGATTTGATAATACATTGCATTCCAGGTAATAACTTATCTGGTTGTCATGTGACAGACGAATTAGGCAGTTTTAATTATGTTACGAGAAATTGTGACACTTGAGAGGCATGTTTGTGTACATTAAGTAAACTAGACAGCCAGCATGCCTTAGTTAGCAGGTATGGGGGTAGAACCCAAAAGTTGTGACTGCTGAGGACATCTGCAAATAATGCAATAATTGACTGCAGCAACACAGTACAGACATGCAGAGGATGCAGCCATACTGGGATTACACAGATTTATTTATGAATCAACAATGCTGATGAACACATTCTTGGTACTGATTGTAACATTCAGTGAGCTCTAAACACAGTATATGTACATAATATGGGCTACCTCACCCGTATATGATTTTGTGTTCCTGGGGAGAGAGAAAATGTGAGCATTACATGACTGATACTGAAAATTTAGTGTTGCATACCACTGGATTCAAACCCAGGACTGTGTGTGGCAAAATGTACAGTGTGCAAGACATTTGACAGCCTGAGCTACTGAGTAACTGCTGACCACTGGGTGACTGATACTTGCCTGGAGATCACCTGGAACCATACTATGAATTGAGCAATACAAGTTACAGTGCATTACTCTCGTATTCTAGTACTGTTACAGTATTATACTAGACTGCAATGACAGTAGAACACACATGCATAGAATACAACCATGCATATATTAATACAGCTTTATTTTAGAATCAACAGTGCTGTTGAAAACATTTTACTGTTATTGACTTGAGATATCTGTGAGTCCACACGCAATATCTGCCCATGGACCAATATTGGCTTGGAGATAGCCTTGAACAGTGCCATGAGTTAAGCAATACAGTTTGCAGGCCATTAGATTTGCATTCTACAGCTATTACAGTGTTATATGTGACTGCAGTAACCTTACCTTACAGAACCAATGCATATAGCTCTACCTGCAATGGTTATGACAACACAATCCTGTTGTACAGTATTTTGCTTACTGTTTTTCTATTGTTTCTTATTTTTATTGAATTAGAGCTGTTATTGTTCATTTATTGCCCTACAGCTCTAATTCCCCATTTATTGCACTACATATTTTGTTGTATATACTTTATTGCAGTAAATGCTTTACTCTTTCATGCCTATTATACTACAGTTAGCATAATACATCTGTACTCACCACACTCATGGCACAACCTGGTCAGGCACCCAGCATGGGATTCGACATTGCGAGCCTTCTCAGCTGCAGCTGTTGCATGAGAAGCACACCATTATACATACCAGTTTTGCAGATATTCAGCTTGCATTTTGTTAATACAGTGGAAAATATATTTACATACTTGTGAAGCATTCCCTACTCTTGTTCCTTGGACCCAGGTGTCCAAGGTTCCCCTCTTTCTCCTTTTCAGGTCATCATTCGATTCTCAGCTAGAGCGTCTTCTGTGTGGAGACATGCGTGAATGGGCGTACCTTTGTTGAAGGTTGTGCGTCAGGGCTGGCAACTCGGCTCGTAAAAATCTACTGCCAGTCATTAGCGGACCGGTGTTCCGCTGTGGCAACCCTTAACCGGGAAAAGCCGAAAGACACAACATGGTGGTGACAACACTGCTTAATGGTGTGAGGGGTGTCAGCTGTCTATATGTGAGAGCGGCTTGGCATTGCTGTAATGCACACAAACATATATAAAAAAATTAAAAAAATACGGAACATAATAAAATAAAAACTGAATATTACACATTTAACAGACTTCACAGCATGTCAACAGTGGTGGAGTGCATTAATGAGGGCCTCACCCTCTACTTAACATCTTACCAGGCATCCACAACCATGGGTAGCCTCTACACCTCTCCCTACACTGATTCAATATCCCTGTTCCTCAGCTCTCCCTTGGCAGCACACTATCATTAATATGCATGGTACACTGTAGAAGGGGAACGGTGTCTGTGTACACAGATACATTCTGTGTAGGCTGTACATGGTGCCTACATGGAGTTTATTAAATTATGGGGAGAGTTACGTTGCAGTATTGCAAATACAGACATAAACACACTCAGTGTATGTAACATGCAGATTTCCAGACAAAACACAAAGCAAACATTTGCAATGTCTCACGTTCATGCTATTTCAAATACAGATGTTTAGAATGTAATAAATTCTTGCTTATTGTTTTCAGAAGCCAGAGGGAGGATAACGGGGATCAGAGCGTAGATTTTGATCAGTCTAACAAAGTAAATACCAGCATAAATGATACTGAGACTTCAGGGCAAAATAAAGAAAACATGCATACTGTAGTTGAAGTCAGTTATTACTAGTGTTTCGGGGCAAAACAAAGAAAAACGCATGCCATAGCTCAAGTAAGTGCTGTTGCTAGTTTTATAAAAAAAAGTTTTGCAGCATATTTATAAAGGGTGTGGCAGTCCAGCACAAAACCAGATCATTTATCTGTCATTGTTTATGGTTAAAGAGAAATTACGATATTTCATTGCTTACAGAAAAATTATGGAATAATAGTTTCCAGATTCATACATAGATATTTCAAATGTTCAGTATACATATACATTAACATGTACATAAATTTGAGTCAAATTTCAGAATATGACATTCATACTCAGTTATGCATTTCTAGCAGCATTACTAGACAATTTAAATATGGAATTATATCACACCTCATATTCAATCATTAGTTTTAAGAGTAAAGTGACAGAATTACTTGTAACAGGCTTATTGGGATGTTATGTAAAGAACAAATGGTAATAGTTATTTAATATACTCAAGGCATGACAGGTCAGGCTTAATTTGTTACAGAATACAGGTCATATTGTTGTACTTTAGACAGAAAGTTAAAAAGACACTGAGAGGTTATGCAAAGGTATAGATCTGAAATGCAGAAAGCACAGGTTTAGTAAATATACTTTTATATGCAGACATCTATTACACAACATAGAAATTAAAAAGGTAAAGGGACAAGATTATTAGTAACATATCTAGCTGAAGATTTACAGAAACAAGTTAATACTGTATATAGTAAGTTTTGTTTTTCAAGCTGCAATTATTATAGGTGTATTAAGAACATTTATATGGATCTTGTTACATAAAATATCTAAGAATTGTGCAGTTATAATTAAATCATAAAGTTAAGAGACTTTGATCCAAAAGATGACCATAAATGCTACCTAATAGTCAAAATTAAGTTTGCAAGTTTATTTTACCAGATAAGGAAATTGTTTTATATTAGTTCTATTGATCATTCATGTATCATTTGCAGACTAAATTAATAGATTTATAAAATAATTACAAAAGCAAATTCCAGTTCAGTAGTCTCAGAGACAATTGTTCTAGTATAAATCCCACATAGATACAGTTAGTAAAATAGACCTTGCAAAGGCCTGTAATAATGTCTTTTGGCTTTACCCAGTTAGGGGTCGCCACAGCGGAACTCCAGTCCACTAATGATTGGCAGTGGATTTTTACAGTGCAGAGTTGCCAGCCCAACACCCAACCTTCAAAGAAGGCACACCCATTCACGCTCGCACATACCTGCATGTCTTTAACATCCATTGACCATGGGGAGGACATGCAGACTCTACACAGAAGGAGCTCCAGCCGAGAATCGAACGGGAGAACCTCTTGCTGTGAGGTGACAACGCTAACCTCTGCACCACCGCGACAGTTCCATCTTCATTTTATATTTCATATTTTAAAGTAACTACAAAAATAAACCCCTTTTAGGGGGTCTCAGGGGATTTGCAAAATTAAGTTTTACTTAAATGTAGTTTGTTAGACATAAATACAGTATTGTCTTTGCTTAGGCCTAGAAATGCAAACATATACATTTTATATGCAGATTCAATAGAAAGGAATGTTTCAGTAGCCTTCAGTCAAGAATACTGATAAGAATAAAATGTGTTAACAGAATGTGCAGTACAATAAGTACAAACAGTCTTGGGAACCAAGATTAAAGAGGTGTGTAAAACTTGTTATAAAGTTACAGGGTTTTACTATTATTAGTAGAGATACTTCAGACACAGGAGTCAGTTAGTTCATTTGGAATAATACTCAGAAAGTCATTGCAGTGCATTCCACAAAAATTTGGTACAGACTGTTGAGAATGAGTGCAGAAATCTGGACAAATATCCAGCATGCCAGAATATTAATTATATTATTCAGGAGGAAAGGAATAATTCTGAGTATAATGAACGCATAAGCTGTGGACATTATAATTCAGTCGATTTATCAGCACTGTTATTCGAGACAGTAAGATATGATTCAGATATTGTTGACATCTCCCTCCACTGTACATAATAAAACATTCTTAACTGAACTACAGTGTATACAGACTTTTATTCTGAAAGGTACAAGAAGATTTGACACATAGGTTCATAGGTAGGTACTAGGCTATTGGCCCTAGGGCCTATATAAGCTTAGTCAAAAAGGTACCCTGGCTTTCGCCACCTAAGAAAATTATTTTCCTGTGCCCCTGTCAAGCAGAGCCACAAGGAGAAACTAAAGGAGACGCTTTCACTGTTCAGCACAGCGCTGGATAATTAACAGATAAATAGATTAATTTCAGCCTCATTCCAGTTTCTTACAGTTAGCTCCAGTTTATTCCAGTATTCTACAGTCCTTTCAATTCTTACAGTATGAATACAATCAGGTTTCTGCATGTGTGTGTGTGCGTGTGTGTGTGTGTGTGTGTGTGTGTGTGTGTGTGTGTGTGTGTGTGTGTGTGTGTGTGTGTGAGTCCACTGTCTGTCTGTAGTGGGGAATTCCATATCTCTTAGTTCCCATAGACTAATGAGCACTGCTTGTAATATAAGACAGTAGTAGATATCAGGGAAAATATTGAAACATGAACAAAAATAACTTCATAAGTTGACAGAACAACAGATTTTGCAGCAAAAGCTGCATATGAAAAATAACAGGTATAAAACTGTAATATCTGGCATTGTTGACTGATTACATTCATCCATGTCAGGGACACTGCAATTATATGAGGGAAAATCATGGGCTTTCTGTTCTGCCACTGGCAGTTGAGAGGTATACAGATGTGTGTGTGTGTGTGTGTGTGTGTGTGTGTGTGTGTGTGTGTGTGTGGGCGGGGGTTGAATATGTGTATGTGCATGTTTGTGGGAAGGGGTAATTGAAGCTAGTGCCTGTGCCAACGTGATGCATAGGCCAGTGGTAGTGATTACCAGTGGAAAGTGCTCTTCAGCACTTGCAGTAATCACCATGTGATCCAGAGACTGACAGATTAGCCTATAATGAGGTATTTTCTCATTGCAGCTAATGTGTCTCTGAATTGTAAGTTACTGCAATTGTATTAAAGGGTCATTTTTGCAGCAGCCTTACAGCTTGCAGGTGGCCTGTTTCTGAATCCTGCTCATTGTTTTCAATGACATAGATAAGGCTTATTTTGCAATATTTTCTGGAAGATCTGTAATGACAATATTATTTCTTCTACTTCTTGCTTTTAGACCAGTTTCTTATTTTTACCAGATATTTTTCTGTTACATCTAGACCATTTCTTTTCCATACTGTGGAGCTTGTCCTCTAAGTCTGCTTTCAAAATGATCATTCTTTTATTCATTTTTGATGAAGATATATATTAATAGTATCTAATTGTTCAGACAAGTTTAAGATTTAGGGTCGTCCACAGCAAAACACTGTTCTGATTTAGTGAGAGTATAAATTACTTTTATTCTCTTTATTTCTTATTGTTCACTTTCTGATTGTACTTTCTATCTGTGGTGTAGTAGTACTACTGAGAGCTTGGTTTTAATAGTTTAGTGTTACATTGGTACAGATTCTTAAACCTTTTTTAAGGTTTGAAGGTTAATAAGTTCTTTTTAATGAAACTTCCAGCAGCAGAAGAAGCAATGTGATAGTAAGTAACTCATACCTCTAAACTGTACAGATTTTCACAGAATGTCCAGATTTTTGCCTCATATTTTTTGTCCGTTTTTCATAAAATTGTTTTTTTTTTGTCAAATTAGTGGCAAATCATTAACGATTGAAGTTATAAAATGACAGACATTTGAGTTTTAGACTTTATACCATTCAGAAAATTAATGCTAACGTACAACCTGTTATTCTATCAACTTTCTAAGTTTGTATGAGCAATATTTAAAAATTATCCCAATTTTTGAGCCTTTGTCCCACTTTTATTTATAGCTTTGTCCAGATTTCTTGCTGTAAGAGGTTGAGAGGTATGAGATATCTATCTTTTCAATTTGTAGATTGGAGAAAGTTTAATTTGTCAAGACTATTACCAGTGATTCTGATTAGCTTAAATACAGAAAAAATCTTGAAAATATTAGTCTCTTGTGGTAGCAGTTGCCTTATAAATGGTAGAGATCCCAGTACTGAAGTGCAGCATTGATGACTTGTTACTTCATCAGCCATGCTGAGTCTCCTACAACAGCCTTGTGTCTTGGAAAGGAATGATTCTCCATTCCATTATACAGAAAGATAACAATCAACTATGCCATCCATTTTAGCTTTCAACAATATATTTTTGATTGTGTGAATTTTCTTTCAGCCTCCATGCACATTACTTTGACGATAATGTAACCTCAATATGTGTATAAATTCTTAGTTATGTAAAAAAAATCTGTACCCATGATCTGTGGGCCCTTGTCAGATATTACATCAACCAAAGCCAGTAAACACACAAACTGAAACTCTAAAACATAAAGGGCAACAGGCTGTCCAGAACACAAATCCACATTTATTTTAAATATTAAAACACACCATTAAGCGTTTTCATTATTCAATCACGACTTCATTAGAATTGTGTATTATCATGCAAAATCTTATTTTGTTTTTGTTTTTTATTTTTCATGGCAGCACTTATTTCATAGCTTCACAATATGGTTTCAGCTTGTTCTGTTATTCCTGTAAAATGATAGTGGCTTTTTAAAATATTTGTACAACACCTAGGTGAGATTATTTATTATTTAAATTTCATGCTCATCTGGAGAGAAATTAAACTTTGCAAGATTTAAATAACATTCCTTGTGCACAAGACACAGATGAGAAACACCAAAGTAATTTTTGATGTTTTTAGGTAATGGTGACATTTTTATCATGCATCCCATTCTTGAGTACTTCTTTTAACTATATCATTTATTTGTCTTTCCTTGTCACTTTTTCATTTAACTGAGCTTATCAGTGGAAACCGGTGACTAAGGTACAACCAATATTACTTTTAAAACATGCTAAACAAATCTATTTTTTTAGAAGTACTTTAATCAAAGTAAAAGCAATGTACATTTCCATGGTTTATCTTCTGATCTTTAAGATGTGCTTTTGCAAATTCAGCAGTATTATCTGAAGACTATCAGGAGTCCTGAACAAAGATTTTATAAAAAATACTATGTAAAGTTTTGTTATCTAAGTCAGCTACAACACTTTTCCCATGCATATAGTCACTTAATGTTTGACAGCTAGACACAGTTGCCATCATTTCCTTTTCAGTTTGTGCATATTGTCTTTGTGCATCATAGTCCTAGATCCTTATGCTGTTGGCAATGCCTTCTTGAAGCTGTACTTCTGCAAGAACTACTTGAATGGTATCAACCTGCAGAATGACTGACTGTGAGATATGCATTTTCAGAGTTGGAGTTTACATGACAAGCTTTTTCTAAGATTTCAAAAATGTTGTATTCACTCTGAAGGCAAAAGCTACATGACAGGTGGGAGGTTGGCATATTGGTTAAGGTGCTTAGTTTACAGATGTAAGGTCCATGGTTTGATTCTCACATGGAGTAATTGGCTAGGCTTAAAATGGTCCGCAAGGACAGTTAGCTTGGTACTAACCAATGAACATCTTACATAAGAAGCTTCATTATGTGGCATTTTCATATCTGGTAGGATATGAATAAACATTTAAAAATATTGGACCATCCTTAGGAATCACTTAAGAGCAAACCAGTTTTGCAATTTCTGCATTTTAACAATAACATTTACTTTTTTAACCTCAGGAATAAGACCCTCAGAAGTCAGAACATGAGCCATATACCTGAGACGAGATACAAGGTAACAGTTTGAAATGCTGGGGACCATTAGAGCAAGTCCCAAAATACTGAGACTGAATGGCTGAAAGATCAGAGTTACATATACTAAATCTGAGATGCTATTAATTGGAATATTCCCTTTTCTTTGAGCTATGAAGATCTCAGAGTTGGTATAGCTAAGTTCAGGGGGGTATGGGGTCCTGCTTAAGGAGAAGAGTAATCTTTGAGATTCACTCATCTCCTGTGTTTTTGTTTTTCAAGTGCCAACATTTCAGTAGGGAGCCAAGATATACACATCTAATTTTGGGCTTTGTTAAGTTTCAGACCTATTGACCGCAGTCTGTTTTGAAGCTTAAACAGTCTGGCATCATATTCCTACTTAGTTCACAATGGCATCTAATCATCTAGTAAGTTCAGAAGCTGCTGAATGTGGCATTGGGAGATTAGGATAATAGTTAAGGTATCTACCTTATAGATGTAAGGTGCAGAGTTGGATTCTTGTATCAGGTAATTGAGAAGTCTTAAAATAGTGTACAAGGAGAGTTAGCTTATGGACATTTCTGGTGCTGAAAACATCCCATCATTTAAACTCTGAACTCTGTAACTGCCCAAAAGCATATTAAAATATAGAAATACACAACCTCAAGCCAACATTATCTAATTTTATTTGCCAAAAACAGGAATCTTCCATCTAAACCTGAAAATACCTGTTTTAAGTATGTCTGAAACTATTTCCTCAAAAGATTGCAATGGGTAGTGTTCTTTTGTGACCCATTTGTTTAGTTTTGCAGCTGGATACCAATTCTTATCTATTTTGCTCAAAGCATACAGGAAGGAAGGAATTGAACAATTTATGTAATATCGGAGTAAACAAATATTAAAAAGTTAATGTATATGTATAGTGCATGAAAAATGTTACTATGGTTTGTTTTCTTTTATATAAATGTATGTGCATTTGTCACTATTTTAGTTGTGATTTAATAAAAAAAATACTGCAAAAAAATAGAAGATAAATTTGAATATGATATGATATAGATCTATTGCTCAATCCACCAAAACCCACAGCCTATATATCTGAAAAATAGAATCTAATGATATTTCGGTGGGATATGGATCCAAACTTATCTGACTGCTACCTGTTGTGTTCTATAAGACTAACAGTGTCTTTTCCAGCATTACTTTAACTTCCTGGCACTGCATTTATTTTGCAGTATCTAATTTAACAAGTCATTACCACTGCAGTGCACACCAACATTCATTTTTTTTTTTTTACTTGTAAGCATTCATATGTGTTTAATTGCTTCTATAACCACCTTTTTCATGCCACTTTCACATTTATACTTATTACCATACTGTTTAGTTTCTAAAAAAACTGAATTGCTTAAATGTAAGCTGTTAAGAACTACAGCATCAGATTCTGTCTGTAAATGTTGTTAACTTCCTCATAAATATTTTTGAGTTCTGCTGTGTCAAAACACTGTGACTTCTTATAATTATGCCCAGTTTCTTGCGCCTGTCTTTTGACTGTTAACTTGTCAGTTTCCTCCTCTTTAAGGTTAGAATTATTAAAATGTTATAGCCTTATCACTTGACATATGCAGAAATATTATAACCTGGACTTTCTCTGGATTTTCAATAATTCTGTTCAGTAATTTCACTCATAGTTAGATACATTCCAGACTTTTGCATTCTAAGCTTACAGTGCTTGAAAAATTTGTTATACAGCTGCAGAGATTTTGGTGGTTGACATGTAGACTTACTGAGCAAAAATGAAGATATTTCAGCTGATGAAATTGTCACACAGTGCTTTCTTTATGCAAGTTGTAAAAATAATAAATACCCAATCATGATCAACATCAGATGCTCTTTCACTGATAAAAACGATTCTTGGGAGACATATAATTCAATGATGGGTAGTTTTAATGGTTTGATATACATGCATAGTTTAACTTGGCTGTAGGCCCTATTGATGTTTTAAGAGGTAAATATTATCGGTAATAAAAATTTCCAGTAGAAACAAGGAAAAGCAACAGAAACTGCCTGAACAAATATACATATCTAGCTATATCGAGTGTCTGTATGTGTGTGTATATATATATATATATATATATATATATATATATATATATATATATATATATATATATATATATATATATCTATATGGGTCCCTATCAGTTGATCATGTTTTCAGAAACTTGAACTCCATATGGTCAAGACCATATCAAAGCTTTTGAATGGAGATCACGGTATGGTGAGGATCTGGAAATTTGTCCTTTTCCTCACTAAAGAGCGATCTCGGAGTTGGTATATATAATTTGCAGGTGGTGTGGGAGGAGTGGGGCTTACCCCCTACAAAAATGTAAAAAAGGTAGATTTCTTTTTGATGTTCAAGTGTTCAGAAACTTGATAGTCTCTTTGATATTTTTTTCAAGTTTTCAAAAAGTCGATCATCTGACGTTGACATATATACATATATATATATATATATATATATATATATATATATATATACACACACACACACACACAAGGGAGCCCGCAGGATTTTTTGCAGGGGGGGTGCAAACCCAGAGCCCCGCCCACAGAGCCCCATCCCCTTCACTCACAAAGCCACACACCCTCCACCCATGGAGCCCCACCCCCTCCACCCACGGAGCCCCACCCCCACACAGCCATTACAGGGTCCCATTACTTGGCTATTTCTCTCCAGTTGCCAGAAACACTGTTCAAAATTCTCAGTGTGCATACTGTCTTATGCTTTACTTCTACAATGATTACAGGTATCTAGATTTAATTAGGAATCTAGGATAATTTTTTTTTACATAGTAACTAACTCAAGGGAACTTTCAACTGGCAGCCCTTTTTAATTCTGATCAAGAAGGCTTGGCTGTTCAGTTCTCTATACTGGAATAATTTCTCATTCATTGCTAATAATCATTTTATTTACTTGGGTACTAACAGAGTTTTACTTTTTATCTACCATAAAGACAAGATATTTGTTTTACGACAAAATACTTCCCCTTGTTTTATTTATTTATTTGTAAGTGACTTAGAAACTACTGGGGAATAGTGTTCATTAGCTCAGTATTTTTCATGTAGGACACTAAACTGAGGCTCATGAGCCTGTTCAGATTATACAGATTTAAACAGACTAGTTTATAACACTAGTGTTCTTTGGCTTCCAAGATTAGTTCTCAGTAACACAAATTGCTGTTTAAATAAAAGCTGGCATTCTGTGCTCTGAATGCATGACACATTATAGCTGTATTTAACTTAAACTGTGCGCATTCACTAAATTATGTATATCTTTTAATTAATGCTTAATCAAGCATTTCTTCATAATCCCAACATTGACATAGTTGCAAATCATCACTTCATCTTTTTATAGATAATTCCAATAGCCCTAATATATGCACATTATTAATTATTTTTTCAAGATTAGTTTTACTGAGTGGGCAAGGGAAATTCTGGGTGTTTTCTGATTGTGTGGTTGACCCTTAGTTATATGAAACTGGATCTGCATTATCACTGATGTGAACAACTTCATTATATGCTTAACTAAAAGCTTTAGACCTTTTTTCTTGACACAGCCATTACAGTATCCTTCCTGTTATTACTGTGATAAGCAAGAGTAGCCATGCGTAAGAAGTGTACATATTTATACATATGATTATGCACGATTATATACAGATTGTATTAATTATAATATAAAATAATTTAATTATATCCCTTCTATAATACAGCACCACTTGTTAGACTGTTTTAAATTTATAGTTTTGAATGTTTTTCCAGCAAGCAATGAAACAAAACATATGAGCCAATAATGACAAACTGCCCAATTCAAAACATTTCAACCATAAAAGGCCACTTAAACTTTTGTCATTACAATCCATCAATGTCAGTCAGTATACACAATCTCTGCAGAAGTAAAAGTCATTTGAATAACTCCACATTATAGAAATCTGAAACTAATGAAGAGGTTGTTGCTAGAAAACAACTTTATACTTCAGCATTTCATCAACATATTCAGTGCCTGATGCCCTTGAAGAATACATTGCCTATGTTACATTAAAAATGGTAAGCTGGTATATTTGCAATACAGAATGGGTGGTAAGCTGAAAAACAAGTTCATAGTTATTAGGCATCTCATCCAAAGGAGGACATAGCCAGGACTGCAGCACTCCACCCCCTTAAAATACAAATCTACATGCTGTGGGAGTAGAACATATAGCCCTCTGCATCAAGATGCAAGTAAGCTACCTGCTGTACTACTAACACTGCTTTAAAATTCTATACCACAATAATGATAGCATTTGCTAAACAAAACAGTTGCACATTTTAAGCAGACTTAGCATGAGCAGCAGTAAACTTCTCTTCCCTTGAAGCTCACAATTCCTTGAAAATAAATTCCACCTGCTAACTCTAAATAGGGCATTTCACTTGCTCTCACACACCTCAACCTTTGCAAGAAATCTGGACAAAGCCCAACATAAATAGGGACAGATTATGAATATTGCTCTCATGAACTTAGAACATTGCTAGAATGACAGGATTTATGTTAGTATGCATTTTATATGATGGACAGAAGGAAGGTTGGTATATTGTGTGTGCAAGAGACCAGATGGAAGGGGAGTAAGGCTAGGTGTATCGGAGGTGGGTTCAAATTGTTTTATCATGGTGTGGATGGGAGGAGAAATGGCGTAGGAGTTATCCTGAAGGAACAGTATGCTAAGAGTGTTTTGGAGTTGAAAAGAGTGTCGGATAGAGTGATGTTTATGAAGCTGGAAATTGATGGTGTAATGATGAATGTTGTTAGTGCATATGCTCCACGAGTTGGGTGTGCGATGGATGAGAAAAAAAAAATTTTGGAGTGAGTTGGATGAAGTGGTGATGACTGTACCCAAGGGTGAGAGAGTGGTGACTGGAGCAGATTTCAATGGGCTTGTTGGTGAAGGGAACAGAGGAGTGGATGACGAAGTGATGGGTAGGTATGGTGTTAAACAAAGGAATGCAGAAGGTCAGATGGTAGTGGATTTTGCAAAAAGGATGGACATAGCTGTGGTGAATACGTAGTTTAACAAGAGGGAGGAGCATAGGGTGACATACAAGAGTGGAGGAAGATGCACACAGGTGGATTATATCTTATGTAGGAGGGCCAGTTTGAAGGAGATTGGAGACTGTAAAGTGGTGATCAGGGAAAGTGTAGTTGGGCAGCATAGGATGGTGGTTTGTAGGATGACGTTGGTGATCAAGAAGAGGAGGAGGAGTGTGAGGGCAGCACCAAGGATCAAATGGTGGAAATTGAAAAAGGGTAATTGTGAGGTAGAATTCAGGGATGAGTTAAGACAGGCACTGGGTGGCAGTGAAGAGTTATCACATAGCTGAGTAACTACAGCAGAGCTAGTAAGGGATATGGCTAGAAAGGTGCTTGGTATGACATCTGGACAGAGGAAGGATGATAAGGAGACATGGTGGTGAAATGAGGAAGTACAGGAGAGTACATAGAGAAAGAGGTTTGCAAAGAAGAAGTGGGATTGTCAGACAGATGAAGAAAGTAGACAGGAGTATACAGAGATGAGGTGCATGACAAAGAGAGGTGGCGAAGGCTAAGGATAAGGCGTATGAAGAATTGTATGAAAGGTTGGACACTAAGGAGGGAGAAAAGGACCTTTACTGATTGGCTAGACAGAGGGACCGAGCTAGGAAAGATGTGCAGCAGGTAAAGGAGGTAAAGGATAATGAGGGAAACATACTCACAAGTGAGGAGAGTGTGTTGAGGAGATGAAAAGAGTACTTTGAGGGGTTGATGAATGAAGAGAATGAGAGGGAGAGAAGGTTGGATGATGTGGGGATAGCGACTCATGAAGTACAATGGATTAGCAAGGAGGAAGTAAGGATAGTTATGTAGAGGATGAAGAATGGAAATGCTGTTGGTCCAGATGACATACCTGTGGATGCATGGAGGTGTTTTAGGTGAAATGGCAGTGGAGTTTTTAACTAGATTGCTTAATGAAATCTTGGAAAGTGAAAGGATGCCTGAGGAATGGAGAAAGTGCTTTGGTACCGATTTTTAAGAATAAGGCTGATCTGCAGATCTGTAGTAACTACAGAAGGATTAAATTGATCATTCACAGCATGAAGTTATGGGAAAGAGTAGTGGAAGCTAGGTTAAGAAGGAACATGATGATTAGTGATCAGCAGGATGGTTTCATGCCGGGAAAAAGCACTACAGATGCGATGTTTGCTCTGAGAGTGTTGATGGAGAAGTACAGAGAAGGTCAGATGGAGTTGCCTTGTGTTTTTGTAGACTTAGAGAAAGCATATGACAGGGTGCCTAGATAGGAGTTGTGGTATTGTATGAGGAAGTCACAGAAGTATGTAAGTGTGGTACAGGATATGTATGAGGGTAGTGTGACAGCGGTGAGAGTGACAGATGCGTTTAAGGTGGAGGTGGGGTTACATCAAGGATCAGCTCTGAACCCTTTCTTATTTGCGATAGTGATGGACAGGTTGACAGATGAGATCAGACAGTATATAAAATTCAGTAATGAAAAAAGAAACTCCAGTAATTGGGCACCCTCCAAAACTATATATAAGAGCTCCCAGAGGTTACAGGGGCAAAAAGCCCAATGGCTGAAGAAATCAGCAAGTATGGGGGAATAATGATCCCTTCTGAAAGGCATTGATAAAACTCATCTATCCAAAAGCTCCACATCTAGAAAATACCTAGAAATACAGCAAAACTTACGTAAAAAAAAAAACCCTCCCTAACATTATAGATTAATATAATTCACTATAATCAAAATATATATAGTGCTTAAACTAGAGCTATTCAAGTTTCAAAGCTGGCCAAATGTGTAAAAGGGAGAGCCACAAAGATTCATAATTAATGAAGAAAAATAAGACGAAGTATCATGTACTCAAACACTTTCATATGCCAGCAGGGGAGAAACCTTAATAAGGCTAACAAAAAGTAAATATGCTCATAAATTGCAATATAGTTTATTCAGATTTAGCTGATCATTGCTTCATGCTTCCATTACATGTAGTCTGAGCATCACTGAGGAAGCAGATTCACCGTATTAAAACAAATGTAAACAGTGGGGGTAAGATATTTATCTGTTTTAAATAATATAATGCTGAATGAAAACCATATGCAGCAGCATCCCAAGAGATTTGAAACTGAGCACTTTCTATCAGGAAAACAGAAAGTGATACCCAAACATATTCACTGAAAGAAAAACATTAAAATTATTCTCTACTGGACACTTAAACTGTGACTAAAACAAAGAGTAAATTTCCAAAGTACATAATGATTATGAACAAAGCTGAGAAATGAAAGCTTAGACAAACTTTTTATTAACTGTTTATGTCAGTGTAGCTGTATTTAGGTAGTAAACATCTATGACAGTGCCCAAGGTTACATAAATATCATGAGCAGATGCTTATCAAGGAAACTCTGCAACTATTCCAGAGACCAAAGGAAAAAGAATAAATAAACAAACAAACAAACAAAAAGGATAAGGGGTGAAGGCTGCAGGGGGTCAATATAAAGCACAACCAATGGGAACACAGGCCATTTCACCACTAGCTTTTAACTAAAAAAACTGCAACAGTCAAGGCATAGACTATATAGTATGTTTTGAGAGGTCTGTGATTCCACATGCTAATAGCAAGAATGTTGTCTTACTAAAAACAACTCATAGTCTGTAACTTCCAGAATGTTATTATGTTTATCAAGTCTACTGCAACACTGCAGTTGTGTGAGACATTTTTTACCCTTGCAAGGTTTCTCTTTCCTCCACAGTTCTGCAGTTGTTGAGGTGAAATATGTAAGTAAGGGGTGTGTACCTCTGCCTCAAGACAAGTGGAGCTGTTGCCAAAGAATTCTATGGAGGCCCCCATAATCCACTATCCACCTGTTCCCCCCACTGACCCACATGTTCTCAGTCCTGGCCTTACCACACCACTTCTGATTTCCCAGACTTTGACTTATGCATTAGCTTTTTCTAGTGTTTTTTCATCACACTCTGAGTGATCAAAGCTCTGCTGTAATAAGTGTGGAAGAAATAGCATTTAATTAAGTTAGGGATCTGAGGGCTGCTAGGCTTCAAGAAGCCATAAGGTTTTAGATGTTCTGAGGTGCATTTTTCAGCTTTATTTAAAAAAACAACTTTTTGGCCAATGATGGCCTGAACTAAAATCATTACTAGAGAATAAAATTCAGATTTTTTTTTCTGTTAAGAAAAGAATAGGTTGTGTCAAAGGTTTAATGCTTAAAGCTGACAAAATTATAGTTCACAATGAACAGAAGATATACATTTGCTCTGACACATTACTCATATCTGGGAATAATGCTTGTCTCCCTAGTCCCCCCACCCAAAAAAAGTCTTGTTCTGTTTACCACTCTGACATTAGATTGGGATGAAAGTAAAAGAACAAATGATTACAGTCATATTTCATGCTGCTGCTGACATACATAGTCTTTTCCTACCCTTAAAACACTACCACTTTCTATATATCCTTCTGATGTCAGGCTGGAGAGAAAGTGAAACAGCAAACAGATCAGAGTAACATATTTTACCTCTTTGCTGCCAGAGATATATATACACACACAGCATGGGTCTATATTATAATATCAACATCTTAAAATGTCGAATTCCACTTGTTCAACACGAAAATGTCGAACTCCAAGGTTCCTGAACGAACAAGTGAGATTCGACATTTTAAGATGTTGATATTATAATAAAGGCCCATACAGCATGCCTCAAATGATAGCCACTTATATACTCATGTGATGTTTCAATTTGAAGAAAGAGTAAAATATAACACATCACAGCAATGCATTCTAATGTTCTGCTCCTGAACAACACACTCCCCTGAGGCACACTATAGTGACCTTATGTGCAACACAATTGAAGTTTGCTTGTAAGGAAAGTTAAACAAATAATGAACACACTATTTTCAATCTCCTCACAAACTATAGTGACCTTCTATGCAAACTTCCAAGGTTTGTCTGAGAGGAAAATTAAAGAGGGGTAACCTTCACAAGCAATATGGGCTTTCTGTGCACATTTCTGAGGTTTAATTTTGAGTGAATTTAACAAAAATAATGACCACACTATCCTCTGTCCCACAGAAGCTATAGTGATTTTGGTGTACACTTCTGTGGTTTGATTTTAAGAAGAATTAAAGAAATAATGATCATACTGTGTCCAGACTCCCAAACAACCTATAGTGATCTTCTGTGTATACATCTTAGCAGGAACTGTTTTAGACTATTCTATTTAATTACTTCTGTTTGTTTATCAGGATAGTATATTTATGATGAATTACCAGTTTCAGGTACAGCCTGGATGAATACAATCACAGGCAAATTGGGGGGATGGAATAATGTCTAAGATTATTACTTCACAGAGAAGAAGTACAGAGTTTGAGTCTCTCCAGGGGAAATCGGATAGGCTTACAAAGGCCCATAAAGACAGCTAGCCTAGTACTTGTCATGGTAGCCAGCTTAGCAGATATGGGTATCCTGAGACAATGTACTAGTTGTCTCATGTTCACAGACAACCATTTAATCTTCAAAGAAACAAACACAGTATGCAAGAGATGCACATACACAATTTCACTGGAGGCAAAAATACAGCATACAAACAAGGGTGTCAGAATACAAGCTATATCCACTACACACAGACCAACTTATGCTGAGGCATGAACAAGTAATCTTTCCAAACCTCAAAGACCTCCGAAGCCTATAAACAGCAATAGCTATCCCAAGCAATCTTTAAAGCACTCACCAAAAGCAACAATAAACACCACACATACATCTAATTCCAGTGGAGCCCCAAAAGCAAAGCCCTCAAAGCAGGCAAACACATTACCCAGGACTCTTGTCATAGGGAACTCCATTGCGCAACACACTCACCAGACTGAGCAAGGACAAGGTAATGGTTAGTTGCTGTTCTGGAGCCAGGATACACCAAGTTACACATGCACTCCAGCCACCACACCACAAGCACCAGTATGATTCTAACATAGTCCACATGGTCATTAATGACTTGGGGCATACTTCTCTGGACATCATGAAGAGAGACATTGTTAATCTCTCTGAATGTGTGTCTCAGGAAGGTATGTGGCCTGCATTGAGTAGCATTCTACCTTCACCAAGGATGATGCCACAGTATGAACAAAAGATGATTGACTTCAATAACTGGCTTAGTTTCTGGTGTCTTTATAGTGGGATTCAATATTTGTCAGCATGGAAGGACATGATTAACAAACCATGTTGCTTTGCAAAGGATAATCTGCACCTGTCCCCCTTAGGCTTCCAAATATTGTTTAAAACTTTATTCACTTCCTGATGGCTTTTTTTTAGGCAATGCAAAATTGACAAACTTACTGATATAGTAAATAAAACCCAAAGAAATCTAAAAGTATTTCTGCTCAGTGCTAGGAGCATGAACAAGAAACTCTACACCCTACAAGCTCTCTTCACTCTGGAGAATATAGACGTCTGTGCCATTACTGAGACAAGATTTAAATCCACAGAAAGTACTCTGGCAGTGCAAACCTTCAGTACCTTCCAAACATTTAGATCAGCAGCTGTTTGGACAGGGACAAAAGTTGGAGGAGTCTCAGTTTATATTAGCAATCGGCATAACTCTACATTGTTTAAACAGGAAGATGCCCTGGAATTTATCCATGTGCAAATCACCATAGACAAAGTCCCATACCATATCCTATAAACTATAGGTCACCCTTGGTGTCCCTACAGTTCTATAACTCATACCTAGACCTACTGGAGACACTCACACTTAAACAAGGCACCCTATTCGCGGGAGACTTTAACTACCCCTCTCTAGACTGGAAAGTATACACTGCCTCATATTCACAGACACAATGATTTCTGGACATTATTAACACAAATACCCTTGATCAGGTGGTGCACACACCCTTAAACCTTCAAACATACTGGACCTGGTACCTCTCGAATATGGAAGAGCACTGCCCCCCCCATGTCATGTCCTCACTGATGAGGTCAAACTACAAAACTGTCTCTTTCGAAATAAAAATCAACTTGGTAACCCCAGCAAACCCTGTAACAGTTAGGAACTATTCCAAAACAAACTACATCATTTGTCAAAATTCAGTGACCCTCCCAACCCCAAGTGCACAGCAACCTGTGTGGTATTGTTCACAGAGACCCTGTACAACCATGTAAATGGCTGTATAGAGGTTGCTGTACCTACTAGAAGTAAGCTCAAAACAAACTCTAAAAGCAAACCACACTGTTGAAATCTTAACCTTAACAGGGTATATAACAAAAAGAAATAAGCCCAAAACAAACTGTAAAAAACAAACCACACAGTTGAAATCCTAACCTTAATAGGGTTTATAACAAAAGGAAAAAAGTCATTACTAAAATCAGGAAGAGCAGCTCCCAGAATGATTGGAGCTCTTTATTAAACTAAACAGGAATTTAGGAGGACTAGTTATGTCCAGCAAGGCCAATTACAAGGTCAAGATAGCCTTATAGACTAAAGACAACTACAAGACCTTATACAGCTATGTCCAAAATCTTAAAAACATCACAAATCAGTGTGCCAAACTTGTGGTCTGTAGTGCCAACTTCACTGAGCAGAGTGATGTAGCAAATTTGTTGGCTGATAAATTCAGCTCAAACTTCACCCCCTACTACCCTTTGCCTCTTCCCATGAAATACCTTCTACCATACACCCCACCTACTAACAGGGAGTAAGTCCTGGTGGCATTCACTAAAGCCAAAAGCACAACCACAATGTGCCCCGACAGTATTCAGGGATGCCTCCTAAACAGATTAAAATGTGACCAAACAGGACCATTTGTGTCACTTTTCAACTATAGTCTCAAAACAGGCATTGAGAGTGGAGGACTGCAGCAATTATCTCACTTCTCAAGAGTGAACCATCAACTGACCTCGGAACTACAGACCTAGTAGTCTAACTAGTCTCATATACAAAGCCATGGAATGAATCATCATGGAAATAATCAACAAAGACATAAGCAACTCTCAGAAACTGGACCCAAACCAGTTTGGCTTTATCAAGGGAAGGTGATTCAAGGCAATGGTTCATGGAAAAATAATGCATACTGCCTACCTGGACCTCTCTGAGGTATTTGATACAATGCCCTGATTTGGTATAGATGACAAATTCACCAAATTGGACATAAAACCCTACATAATTCACTGGATTTCTAGCTGACTCACAAAAAGGATCTAGAAAGTCAGGATTGGTGAGACCACCTTCACTAAAAGACCAGTCACCAGTGGGGTACCTCTAGTCTCCATGTTGGGCCAAGCTCCATCCACTTCTCTGGGATAAAGGCTAATGTCAATGGCCTTTGGCTGACCAAATTCACAGATGACTGCAAATTGGGAGCTATCATAGATTCCCCCCACATCACAAACATCTTACAAGAGAATCTAACACAGACAAATGACAGGTGCCAAAGTCAGAGATTAAAACTCAATGCCAAGAAATGCATTATTGTGTCTTTTGGGAAAACTGCCATTCAGGCTAACTACTCCATGGATAAGAAATCTGGAAAAGGTGACCTGGTAGTCAGGGAACATAAGTGCACAGTAATCTGGCCTTTGACCAACATGTAGCCAGGGTAGTAAGAAAATCATTCTATTTCACCCAACGTATAAGTAAGGAAATGGCATCTAGGTCCAGGAAAGTCATAGTGCTACTTTACTGACCCTTATAAGTCACATTGAGTATAATGCCCCCTTCGGCATGTACCTGATCAGACATATGCATCAGTTGGTATGCCTGTAAAGTTTTCTTAACAGGAGAATCCAGGGTATAAACACATTGCCATATGTAGATCACCTTAAAGCCCTACCTCTATACTCCTACAAATTGCTGAGAGGCAATCTATTCCTGGCATGCAAGGTATAATTGGAACGAGCTATGATGGACTTTTTTCAATCTGCAAAATGAACAGCATCATAACCACTAGATCCAAGGATTTAAATTTTGCTGCTTACATAGATAAGACATGTTTGTGAGACAGATAAGTGTCCCAGCAGATCTCTATAATCTGGAACAGGCTTTCCATCCATGTGAAGCAGGGCCCATTTCTAACCCTATTAAACCGTTACCTATACCAATGGATGGGAAATTAGAAATTCATCCGGGTCTGGTCCTCATGTCTCTAATAGAGGCAGACAGTAATGCCCAATCTAACATATCTCCCCACATAACCTCTAGAAATTTCCTAACATACCCTTTCCTAATGAACATTCATGATACATAGGGACACAACTGGGTTGGATTGCATAGCTAGGCTTATAAAGGCCCTGATGGTTGCTAGCCTAGTATATACCTATGAAAAAAGTAAATATAGTGAAACATAATTAACAGTGAAACATAGTTATCATTACAAGTATTTAGTAGATACTTAGTATTGTAACTGTGGAAGAAGTCCATTAAAATAAGATCAATAAATGAAAGGTAAATGTTTGGGAGGAGTTCAAGAGAGGAAATTGATAGAGAATAAGCTATTGTGGCATGGGGTGTAATTTGCCAAGTAATAAGGCCTGAAGGACATCTGCAGTGGAACTTGCTTAGAAAGTAGGATTTTAGTTATGCACAGCATGTAGTATAAAAGGACAAGCCTTTTACTTGAGATGAGAGGGATACCCATACTTTTTGGGCAAGGATACAAAAAGCATGGTTGTTCCACACTGCATTTTGGTTTGTGGATTTTGCAGTCAGGGATTCAATTGGGAGATATTCCTAACATTGTAAGAGTATCTCCAGCCAAAAACTTTAAGGAGAGAGGCAAAAATTAGTCAGGCTGTAGAAGTTTAAAAAGCAGAGACCCTAGAAAGTAGATTGAACCTATGTTTGATTGGTAGCCATTTGGCATTTCCAATATATGGCAGTAATGCTTTCATGCTAGTTAATTTGTGATAAAGAGACAAATTTTGTTTGTTATTCAAACCAGGCTGGGATTGTTTTGTCAATTACTGATCTAGCTGGGGTTCATAAATATGAAGAGATTTTCCTAACCCATTAGAGAAAAGTGTTACTATTATTTCTGTTTTTTCCTCTATGTGAGCATGAAAGTTGAGTGTTCAGTCTATCCACAGCCCAAGATATCTAAAGGATACTGTTGAGTTTACTGGGACATTGTTAATGCCAGTAATTTTAAGAGAGTTACTGGCTTTGGCCAGATTCTGAGGTATTTGAAAGTGTATACTTTTTCTAGAATTGAGAAATAGTTTATTTTGAGAAGCTACAGACTAGGGACATGTAGTTCTGAGCTGAGTTAGGTAGAGGGTGGGTCTGCATATAACTATATCATCGGCATAAATAATTAATGGAATGTGCAGAATGTTGCATGGTAGTTTGTTGATTAATACTGAAAAGATCAGCAAAGCAAAAACAAAGAGTTGATCCGGGGTAGCTTCATAGTGGGAGGAGCCCATTTTGAGTTCAGATTTCCTATTTGTTAATAAGTCTTTAAACAAGGCTGTGGTGTTAGGGCTAATAACCAATTTCTTGTCATTTTTGAAGGAGTATGTATTGACTGTGACATCAAAAGCCTTTGTAAGGTCGATGAAGACTGCCCCACTGATATTTATTTTGTCCATATTTAGTGAGATTTTGTCTGTGAGGGACCAGAGTGCTGTCAGTATGTTGCAACCTGCCCAGAAGCTATGTTATTTTAATGTGAAGATGTGTATTTTTTGTTTCAAAAATAACTTTATTGAATTATCACTTGTGATACAGGCAAATTTACTTTTATTTTTTAATTTATTTTATTTATTTATTTCACATTGGTTGATTGGGTTTGTCCAGCTGAGCTGATAACCCTTTTTCAGTGGAGGTCCAGGGAGAAAAGCTCCACAAATTTACAATAAAATTGTAAATGAAAATGGTATCATAAACAAAACATTATAATTTTCAAGTTGGAACAGTAAAAGCATAAAAAATTATTTACAGAGTTTAAGTTGACATTTAACTTAATATATGTGCAAAAACAGTATGCAAAGTTTGTAAGTACAGCCAAGATAGTTACAGTTAGTGAATATCATACATGTAGTATATAAGCAGAAGTATTTTTAAGATTGAGTGACAGGTAATTACCTAGATAAGATGACTAAGAGACCTGACACATAACAGAAATAAAACCAGTGAGGGCAGACAGTAGGCTACATAGGAGAGGAAGACAGTTTATGGAGGGTGAGTACAGTGGCATGACTAGCAACGTTTTAACTAGTCTTTGGTGGCTGATTTAAATCCTTTGACTTGATTAAGTGATCTAATTTCCAATGGGAGTTTGTTCCAAGAAATGGTAGGGTAGTAGCTGTAGAGGATTTGACCAGTTTTGCTCTTGGGTTTATAGATTTATAGTAAGTTTTGGTCTGAGCTTTGGAACGTCCTAGAAGGAGTGTAGAATGAGATTAAAGGAGACAAGTTGGGACAGAAAGATGGCTGATACAAGATAAAGTGGATAATCTGACGCTGAGAGAGGAGTAGTTGGTGGGGTAATTTTAGACAGTTTAATTGCTTTAAAGAAAGATAGTGATGAGATCTATAGCTTTGATTTGCAGCAAATCTGGCCACTTTGTTATATGTAGTTTCTAGCTTAGTTAGGAGCGAGGTTTGGAGGTTGGTGAGGATTTGAGAGCTGTACAATAGGCTTGGTAGGAGATAGGCATGAGAGAGGGAGACTTTAGCTTTGCTTGATAGGAACTTTTTATTTCTGTATAAGAGGCTGAGTTTTTGATGAGTTATCTTAATACAACATGCAAATCAAATTTCAGTTGGTCATCTATCATGATCCCTAGAAGTTTTGTGTTGGTTTCAACTAAGATTTGTGTTTTATTTAAAGATTATATAGCAAAAGTGGATTTAAGGTGGTTTAGGTTTTTGGGAAGGAAAAGTAAGAGTTTTTTTTTTTTTTTTTTTTTTTTAGGATTCAGAATTAGCTGGTTGTTAGACATCCAGGTTTCAACAGAACTGAAGTACTTCTGAGTAATAGAATTTAAAGCAGAGAGGGTGTCTGCAATAGTGATGACTGTGGAGTCATCAGCATATTGGATGAGGGATGACTGAGGGCAGGAGGTATGTAGTAGATTAGTAAAGCTATTGAAGAGAATTGGACCCAAGAATAGATCATTGGGGAACACCCATTTTGATAGGGAGAAGAGGGGAGAGAGCAGAGAGCCATTTTACCGATTGTAGTCGATCTGTGAGGTAACTAGTAAACCAGGCAATGGTAGAGGTGGAGAAGTTAAGGTTAGTTGCATTCATATAAAAGTAATCAAACTACCTTAACATAAAAATTATACTTCACATATATTGCTATATATCATATCACCTAAGCAATATTACATAAAATATTAAATTCCTGCCTTTTTTAAACAAGACACATCTTTATTAAACCATCACTTACTACATAGTCAATCATACATTTATATAAATGAAAACAAACTACATTGACACAATCTTATTTGCAAGCATTTTACATCACAAACCACAATGACACACTCCCAGTTGCAAGCATTATACATCACTTATAATCTACTCAGTCTTCCCTACATACTTCACGTCCTGCCGCCTTTTAAATCTCATTCCTCCCTTGTATGAGTTGTTCCCACAATTCCCATTTTTTCCTATGTAGTTTGTTCCTACCTTGTTCTAAAACTCTCAATTCCAGTTGTTTTATCTGTGTTACTGTATTCACTACTTCTAGTATAGTTGAATATATTCTGAAAGTTGAGCATGCATGATTTTTTTGAGAATTTTGCTAAGTGTGGAAAGAATTGAAATTGAACATAAATGGGTGCGTTTTCTGTGTTTGTTTGCTTTGTAAGTAGTTTTATTAGTGGTGCTTTTCAGATGTTTTCAGTCTGGCAAAGGTTATATATATGGAGAGGGTAAGAAAGACTTTACAATGGTATATAAACCAAGGAAGAACATTATCTGATCTTACTGGGGCATCTACAGGAATTTGAGAAGATGTAGTACATCTTTGGAGTCAGAACTTAACTGTCTCTTTGGTGCCTAGTGCCACTCCCCAATCTAGCAATATCTCTTACTCCCTACATTAGAGCAAAAACAAAATGCCCCTTTCATCTGGCACGAGCACCAGGTCCTAACAACCACTCCATGGCCCTCACATTCTCTGTGTGAAAGGTAATTGGATCTGGTCCTCCTCAACACTAGAGAAACACCAGGTCCTAAAGCATATCCTCACCCTAATGTTCTTTACATGACAGCTAAAAAAACAAAAAAAGCTGCTGATCAAGCCCTCTAATACATTGCACCCAGGGCAGCTGCTCCCTTCTCCCCACACTAGCTACACTAGTGCTTAAAGTAGAAGAGTAGAATGAATTGGGGAGGTGAGAGGCCAGAGGATGATTGGGTTATAAGGTCTGGCTGAGTATTTGGCAGGTGACTAAATTCTTTGTGGAAGTCAGATGCTGACAGCTGTCCTTCTGAGGAGTAGAGATTGTTAGGGGATCCAGTGCTACTGGAAACTTTGTGACCTGTTAGTTGGTTCAGTTCTTATCAGAAGTGTCTAGGTTTATTTAGGAGAGATAGGTGGGAGAATAAAGGAAGAATGATTTGGGGGAGATGGGTCTTGTTTCCATGTGAACCAAGCTTCATCTATAAGCCTGAGGAGCTGTTTGGACTCTTGTTATCCAGGTGTTTCTTATGCTAATTGATAAGAGGGTTTGAGTAAGGAATTATGCAACCGTAGAGGGGGTGTTGTACATTTAGGATGGGATTCCAATTAAAAGTAGAAAGGTAGCAGTTGAGGTCAGAGATGTTTTTGGTTGATTTGGGTCTGATATAGATGAGTTTGGGAGAAATCAAAATAACTGATTTATGACTGGGAAGGCAACAGAGGAGTAGTTACTGAAGGAAGTTGGATGAACTGTGTTATAAGATATTATTGAGGGGTTGTTTGTGATAACTAGATTCAACAAGGAGTGCATATTTGAAAAGGGATTTGGGCATGTGAGTTCATTCAACAGTTACATGAGGTCATTGTTGGTGAGGTATTCAACAATGTCATTAGCATGTGGTCCCAGGCAGTTTAGGTTGAAATCAGCTAATATAACTATGTTGTGTTTATTGGCCACAGAGGTAATGTCATTAATGAATGACTGAACATTTGAATAATAAAAGGAGGGGGGGGGCTACTCCTATAAGGAGTGGACATTTTTTGTTCAGGGAATTTTAAGAATATCCAGGTGGTACATTGGGGTTAAGATGAGGTTTAAATAGAATTAGAGCATTCTGCCAGGTCTGATATCAGGTTGTGAGTCAGACATATAGATGTAAGGGGAAGAAGGTTTCAGACATTTTTGTGAGTTGCTTTTAGCCAAGATTCTATTACTGCAGTGATATCAGCAGAATGAGAAGGAAGGAAGGTATTTATTTGATCAAGCTTACTAGTGAAGCTAAGGGCATTGATTATTGCAGATGTGATGGTGGAGAAGGAAGAATTGTGAAGAGTGGTGGGACCTTTGATGACTGGACCAAGGTTTGTTTTTTGTATTCTTAGGTAAGAAGTATGGGATTGGTTAGAGAGAACTTGTATAGATGTTTTGGGATGCTAAAAGGTGGAGTCCAAAGTAAAGGTTCCTACTAATCCTGTGTCCCCAAGAAGCTTTAAGGGTCTAAATGTTCTGTAATACATTTTATGCTTTATTTTTGCAAGGTAATGACTTCTTAACTGTTTTTTTTTACTGCTACCCAAAACAAGTATGTATGTGCCAACCAATATTTTATGTGCCCACGTATAAAAATTGCTGATATTATTTGTCACACACGTGCACGTGGGTGCAGACACACACATACACACACACACATGCACACACACACACACACACACACACACACACACACACACACACACACACACACACACACAAATACACGCATGACAAGCCAAGCCTATCAAACATGCACTATTTCACACATGCCCACACATACCTGCTCTGCTTCTGATACGCTTGATGTATTACAAGGTACAGAAACACAGACAAAGAGACATACACAGACAAAAAGACACACAGACACACACACACAAACACACACACAGTACATATGTATCTACAAGCAAATTGGAGGAATGCCAATTAACATGCACCATGGCATGTGTTTCAGGTATTAAAAGAAAGTGGAGTACCTAGATAAAGCAGACAGGCACAAGGAACACATGCAGACTCCATATGGGAGGCACAACAAAGCACACAGCCAGGGAGTTAAGTGCCGTGAAATGGCAATACCATTCACTGCACCACTGTGACAATTAGTTGCTTTAATGCACATTCTGCCCAGACTATGTGTATGTGAGTTGACCAACCCAGCCTGGGGGTTACAGGAGGGCTTGACCCTTACAAAAGTCACTCGGTAATAACTTTCACCCACAGTTTCGTCAGGTTTGTTTTTTGACAAATTTGGCTTGTCCAGTTTGCTGCCAGGGGACATCATGGACTTTTAGTGAGTCATAAGGCGTAGAAAGTGATTAGAAGTTTTTATTTGTATATAGCTATTTAAACATCATCTGACTGCTCATGCCAACTCACACAAAATGGAAGAAGATAATGGAAAATAAAAAAATAGCATCTTAGGGAAACATGTTTGATGCTACATAGCCAGGAAAAAGAAAGAGATTTTAAGTAAGCAAAAAAAAAAAGTAAAACAATGTGGTTTGTTTTAGAACCTAAGCCAGCAAGACTATTAAAAACATAAAAAGCATTTAACTAACACGTAGCATTATTATGATGGCACTAGGACAAACCATGTAGTAATATTTCAGTACTTTAGGAAAACCAATGGGGCGTGGAACATGCATGAATAAAGTACATGTAGCCTGGTGTTTGTGTGCCACACAGACAATAAAAAGTCCAACAAAAACTCACTGAGCAGGCAGCTGAGCATGTGTCCTCATTACATAAATCTAAGGGAAAGCAGAGACAAAGAAAGAAGAGAGAGAGGCAAGGGAAGAGCCTCATGAATGCAAAAAAAAAAATGAGGTAATGCTTTGCCCAAAACATTCAAAAACTGAAGGGTTGCACAAGTATAAATACATTTTAAGAGACACTTTACAGGTCTTCCGTATCATGTAAAGTTTACAGCCAATTGGAAGTTATAGTGGGACCTTAATTAATGCCTCTTTATGAGCAGATGTGAGTGTGAGCAGTCACTGCGTCTCACATTTAATTTTAGTGTTTATTACTTTAATTGCAGAAGTAATTCATTGGTAACAGAAACAGAAATTTTAAACAGATTATATGATTTTTACAACACTGGTAAATTTGGTGTTTACAAGAGTGTAGAAGATTAAAAACATTTTGAAATACAGTTTGTTCATTGTCTGTGTTTTATTCTGACTAGCATTTGTTTATGGCATTGATCAGTTTAATGGGTTTACACTCACTGCAGATTATTAATAGAATTTATGTTATTACTATTTTCATTTTAGTTTCATGTTTATCCTTTCTTGAAGTTATATATTTATATTGAGCTGTGTTACAGCTTGACTAAACATAGTTTATTAATTTTGTTTGTATTATTATAGAAAAGTTATATTGCTTTCAGATTATTCAACTATTCTTGTGTGAAATTATTGTTTGCACCATGGATCCCTTAAACAGATATACATTGCAGGACTTGTTAAATTATACATTTTTTAATTCAGTGGCCGTCATGTAAGGATTTTAAGAAAGCAAACAGAATGATAATAATTGTCAAAATTCTAAAACCCTTAATAAATTAAGTACTGTTTTGCAATACAAAATTTCTGACAATGCATTAGACTTTCTTACCTCAACTCCCTTTGAGCCCCCAGCTACGTGTGACATTAAATTCTTGTCATGGAAGACAGTATTCTTGGTAGCCATAACTTCAACTAGGCGGGTCTCTGAACTCCAAGCATTATCGATTAGACCACCTTATTTGGTGTTTCACAAAGATAGGGTCTCCTTAAGAACCAACCCTTCCTTTGTTCCAAAGGTTGCCTCTGTTGTCAGTATCAACCAATCCATTGAGTTGCCTGTGTTTTTTCCTGAATTCTCCAACAAGGCAGAATTTAAGTTTCATCAGCTGGATGTTCACAGACAATTGCATTTCTATTTACATAGGACGGAAGATTTCAGGAAATCAGATCAAATGTTTGTCTCATTTTCAGACACTAGACTTGGGGTTCCGGTCTCTAAGGTAACCTTGTCTCGCTGGATCTCCAATTGCATCTCATTTATTTATGCTTCCAATGGCAACGAATTACCCTTGAAGGCTCATTCTACATGATCTGTGGCTACCTCAACTGCGTTTCAGGCTAGGATGTCTATGGATGATATTTGTGCTGCAGCAACATGGGCTTCGCCTCATACTTTTATTAGTCACTACAAATTAGATCTGGTCTCTAGAGGCAGATCTTCCTTTGGTTCCACTGTGCTCAAAAGTATTTTTCACTGAGCCACCCAAGATCAAGGTGCTAGGGACACTGTCCCACGGGTAAGAATGAAGGCGAGATTGGACTACATAACATCAAGAAGTTATGTACTCACCATAACGTTCGATGTATGTAGTCCATCTCGTTTTACATTCTTACTAACCCTCCCTCCTTCCCCCTCCTGGAGGACCTGGAGGTATTGTCTCTAGATGTCAGTAGTCCTTTCTCTTGGGGTTGTCCTTCTTCTCAGTGTGTATTTGTGTGAGCTTGCAGCAAACAAGATCTGGGGAATAGACCTGTTGTATGATGGGATACCTCTTAGCCACGAGCCAATTGAAGACTTCGAGCTAGAGTATGGCCGAGTCGGAGCCAGGTTTGGCTCCGAACCCATGGGTAAGAATGTAAGGCGAGATGGACTACATACATCGAATGTTATGGTGAGTACATAACTTCTTGTTTTGGCCTACAGAGCTTCTAATGATGACATTTTAAATGTCATCTTATGTTTTAATAATTATTTTAACTCATCAACCCAAAGATATAAAGATATTAATTTTTGAAACAATACTTGTAAGAGCTCCATGAGAGGGAAATTCATTACTCATGTTATTCCAAGAATATGGAACCGGTTACCATATAATGCTAGGACTTCAACAAATGTCACTCAATGTAAGTAGAACTTGGAAAAATGGATGGAAGATTATATTTTACTCCACATTTTACATAAGTCAGCATTCTTTGATTGGCCCTCAGCCCTAAGAACGCTGGATAAATGAAGTTAAGTTTCATAAAGAAAAACAGGTAATGAAATTGAAAGGATGGACCAAAACCAGCCATAGTCACTAACACCAGAAATAGATATATTGTAGATGAAAATAAAACTGAAATTTATTGGCAGCAGGTAAGCCCATCAGACTGAGGTGTCCCTTTTCAAGGGCAACCCAGGAACACAGTGTGGGCAATTGACTTTCTCATTGTCACACAGTAGGCAAATGGAGGAGGGAAGAATGAAACCATGAACCCCTGTTTATAGGAATCAGCCTGGAGGCTTAATGCTTCACATTAAGTGTCATACCCAGCAGTCAGCATAATAGCCCATAATTCTGTTAGATTTGCTTCCTGAAGTACAGGTTGAGTTTTATTGCAGTTTAGATTGCCCCTTCATACATTTAGATGGAGTATGACAACTGTGTAAATAAATGGAAGGGAGTAGCTGTACTTCTCCATATTTCTTTCTTTGTAGGATAATGTCTGCAATGTATTGGATCCTCTAAAGATAAACGATAAATCCAACAACAGAAAGAGAGAGAGGGGGAGAACATCTGAGGCCATCCAGCTCTCTCTACACTGAAATGTGTTATCCACCTCCCCCTAACATATCATCTGAGGGCAGAGTTCACTAAAGTTTTAATTAAATAGAGTGCGGCTCTGCCTAGACAAGGAAATGTGATTACTTACCATTCTGTGTTCACAAATCTCATTACCTAATCTGAACACTGTACTGAAATTGCCCCAGAACTCGGCTGGGTTGAGTTTGGCCAAAGTTCTAGGGTGCAGCAATTCTATCTATATGTCAGACTTGGTATTGTAGGCAGACAGTTGCATGGTCATGAGACTGTCCAGCACAAGAGCTCCATCTGTAAGTTTGACTGTTGAATGCAAGCATAATGGCCAGCATACCTGCATTTACTACATTCAAGAAGAGGGACTGGTGCATGGAGGCACTAGCCCACTAGGGTATGGCATCTGTTGTTAAAATTACAGCAGTTTGAGTCATTCCAAAGGGAGTAGAGTGGATGGATTAAACTACAATCACTCATACATCCAGTCTAACAGTCTCAGGCATGTCACCCTACTCTCAGAACCCTCAGTAGAGCTCCACCATTATGTGGAGCTAAGTACTAAAAGCAGTCTACCTATTGCCTGCATTACCTTGTCCCACAAACAGGTAGAACTTCAGCTTTGCTGAAAATGGTCATTCACATTAATAAGATTCGCCATGTAGTCAGACTTGTACACCTTTGAGGTGTGACAAATTACAATGCTGACTTTGATAGACATATTGAGGCGAATTCCTGTTTTGAAATTGGGCCTATGACTCTGGCAGTCCCCACTAGCATACACTGAGTGGGAATTGTCAGAACCCTATCTTTTAGAATCAGGCGTGGACTAACTGCTCAGTGGGGTTTTTTTTACTTCATGTTAATTTAATTTTGGACTATATCCCTGCATGTAAATGTGGCACAGAAACTCTCCCTGCCCAATAGCCCAATGCTGTGCGTCTAGGCAATGACAGCACTAGGAATCAGACAAGTTTGCCTACTACACATGCTACACCACACAACTTTGCTTACCAGGCAACTTGTTTATGAATTCCAACCATTGTCTTCCAATATAGAAATGTTAGGCATGACAACAGTTTTAACAGCCATAGGGCCACTCTAAACGTCCAGCACAACATCAGTTAAACCGTGGAATTGATAATGTCTCCAGCCCTAAGAATGAAAGGTACAGCTTCAGGAATAACTTTACAGTTGGGGAGAAAGCTGGGCTGAATTTCATTCATCATGGCTTTTGGTTCACAAGCAGGAACATTTCAATAAGCATTAATCTTTTTTGCAGACCACTTAGGGACCTGAAATTTAAAAGGGAATTTAAGTAACCTTATTAGGAATACAACCAAAAAAGTATATCAGGGCAAATGCTAGCAAACTGCAAGAACCAAATAACAAACCAACTAGCACTAAAGGAAGGCCTAACAACAACACTCAAGTTGAAAGCAGGCTTTATTAAGCGAATTCAGGAACTTAATAAAGCCTGCTTTCAACTTGAGTGTTGTTGTCAAGCCTTCCTTTAGTGCTAGTTGGTTTGTTATTTGAACCTTATTAGGAACTTTAAGTGATTTAGTTAATACAATGACACATTAAAATTAATGTTAGGCATTTGTTTATAATACTAGCTGAGGGAGAACTAAATGCTTTATGTTAAACAACCATAAATGTTTGATGTGCAGGTAATCGTAGAATGCAGATGTTAAGCAATTTGTTCTCATAAGACTATCCCAAACATTCCAGTGTGAAGTTAAACTGAGGATGGAAATGGTTAGGAGAGTTACTACAGATCGAACTTAAGGATTTAGGTGAGCTAGAATACAGTTATACAGGTTCCTTTGCAAAGAAAAAAGTTTTAAGTTTCTAACAGTTGCTGTTGGAGATTTAACAGTAAAAGTAAAGAGTACATTGAGGAGTTTTGTTTTAAGTAAAAGTTTTGCTCCTTTTCTAAAAATCTTTAGCTGAATAAGAAAATATAATACTGCCAATGCAGAATTTTGGCATATGGACGTTAGAGAATATGGCATGCTGCTAGAACTCTATGTAAAAGAAGCAATCATAATTAATATTTAGCCATTAGTGAGACTACTAATGTCTATGAACCAAACTCCATTAAGGCAAGTGCCTAAATTAGTTTTATGCTTTACAAAGTGCATCTCCAATCCCTGTTCCTGAAACAGTGTAGTATTCCTCCATTCCCTTTATGTTAATTAACTACGACATGGTATTGAGTATTTTGTAAAACTGAAAAACTCTGTCCTAGATCGTCTCTGTGGACCTTCCCTTCTGGATCAGGAGCTGAAATAACTACTGACTACATGCAATGCTGCTGATCAGGTGTAAAATCCATGTTTCTTTTGAAGGTTTTCTGCTACTGTAGCTCTTTAAATACATGGGATGAATCCTTTGAAGTATATTTTTTAGGGCTATCACATTACTTAATACTGCCTATAGGTAAATATCATTTTGATGCACTGGTATCTTATCCCAGATTAATTTCTCTGCCTCATTCTACTTAAGTGCAAGAATAAGGTCTGGCTCTCCACGACTCTGTCCACCTGGATCAGTCAAAATAATGAATGAATGAATGACTAAAGCATTGAAAGAATGAATAAACAAATGAATGTTATATCTGACAAGAGTTCAGCTAGAATTAGATTACTGCCCCCTTGCGACTCCAAGTATAGTGCAGTTTCAAACATAATAGACAAACCCAAAATATCATCAAATAGGCTTTCTTATCTTTGACTTGTGCTACTCAGAATAGCCTTCCATTATTGACTTGAAAATAGGATGTTAAAAAAGCACGAGATACAACTAGTTAGGCCATATGCATTATCTGATTTGCAAGATTGTAACTTTCCAGCAGAGTTAATCTATTTACTGCTAACTTTGAGTTACAGTTGTGATGCACAACTGAAATTAAAACCTTTTGTATTTCGGGTATTTTAAGCCCAAAGAGGTTACAAACACAGGTTTTTCTCTCTCTTTCTATTTGCATTTGGTAGTCAAATTCTAGCCACAGATAATTACATAACAGAAACTAAGCACATTACCTCAGAAGTGCAGCCACAGATGCATCATAAGTTAGAATTTTTACTGATAAACTTCACTTCCTCGATTACTCCCAGAATTGCTTGCATAGCATTCTAGATTGTATTCAAGGCTTTAGTCATCTGTTATGGTTAACTTTCAGTTCTTAGGCATTAGCTGCTTTTGTCATCAACCGTGACTCAGCAGTAGTGATAGAATCTCAGTTTGTATTTTATGGGCTCAAAATACAGAACCATATTTAGGGGTTGCTTACACAGAAATGATAATGTTAGTTAACACATTGTTTTTGCCTCACTGGATTTAATGTATGTAGGCCAGAAGGAGATCATTGGTAAAGTACAGGAACCTACATTCCTTTTTGACCAAATGGCCTGAATGCAAATATATTAGAACTTAAAAACGTTTAGTACCTAAGTGATATTTGTTTTGAATTTCCTGTGTCAGAGAGATGAAAATCATGACCCAGACTGATGTTAAGTGGGTGGGCCAACAATGTGGAACACTGATACTTGTCTGATATTAGAATGACTAGGTCTCCATATCTGACATTTGTTCTCTTTGGTAATAATTGTATACATTAATCTGAATTAGAGAAGTAGGAACAGAAGACTTCAAACAGGTTTTAAATACTTCTGGAACATCAGTAGAATAAACTGATATCAAGACCTAAGTTGAATATCTTCTTTATAATATTTCTGACATTCACACAATCTATTTTTAAATATTTGATAATAGTTTGCATATCTTCAGCAAGAGAGAACATCATAATACTGACAAAAGAAAAAATAGAGTCTGAATGTGTATGAACGTCACTGCATAGTAGTAGCATGCTAGCTGTGGGTATGGGAACTGCATGTGGTAGTGGTCACACAGGAAAGTCTAGCTTTGCTACATTTTTCTTTTTGTGTTTTTTAACCAATTGTTTTTTCTGTGTGACCGTTTCACTCATTGTTTTAGTTTGTTAATTGGGATATTTTGTAGACACCCTAATGTTTATGGACATCAGATGGGTACGAAAACCCTGTGTTTCCAAAAGTCAAACATTCCTCTTATGGTGTGCTGATAATGTCATAAGAAGGCAGAAACATGCATATCCACAGCTAGAGGGGGTTGTCTTTATCGGCTTGAAATTGTCCATAAATAGACAAAAGAAAAAGTCATGAACATTCAGAATTGCCATTTAACTGAAACACCTGATATCCTTAAAGGGTCATTTGCATATATCCCATGCTGCCTCTGATACAAGAGGTTTAAGGTATCACAAAGTAGAAAGTTAGCTTTGCTAGATTTTTCTTTTTGTGTTTTTCTGTGTGACCTTTTACTCATTGTTTTAGGTTATACCTTGGAGAAAAGGGAATATTCGGAGAAATGGCATCTCAGACTTAGTATATACAAGTCCCTTCTTTTGGCCATTCATTCTCCGCAATTTGGGACTTGCTGTAATGTGTCCTGACATTTCAAATGGTTGCCAGAGCAAGTATGGTGCAAGATGGGCTAAAGGAAATTACTAAGCAGCCTAGGATGGTTTGGCTTGCTGAGGGGTCCTAATGCTTGTTGCCTTAGTTCTCCACATTGTAAAAAATAGAGCTACTCAAACAAATCTAGCATTATGCTGAGCACATGACTTTGTTTTTTCTTCTTGCAGCTTAGCTCAAATTGCTTTTTATATTCCCCATGCTGTTTTAATCTCAAAGTGTCTTTTCCTTCTGTAACTTCATCATGTGGGTAATTCCATAAGTCTACCACAATTTCTGTGAACAAATACTTCTTTCCTTCACCTTGAAGCCATTCTACATCTTCACACTGTATCCCTGACTGTTCTTGTATAGCTCATCTGCCATCAAAATATATCGCTACCTTGGACTTTCCTTGGTGGCACTTAAATATTTGTGCTATTTCTCTTTCTGTCCCCCCCCCATTTCATCTAAGATATACTTTCTTTCTGTCTTGCTGTCTCCTATTGTAGACTCTCCATTACTTTAGTTACCTTTCTCGCTACGGTTTCAACACATCCCATAACCATCTCTCTGCTCCAGCTTTTATCACTGATTTTTTTGTTTTAGCCCCATTTTGATAGTTTGACATAATCACAGAACTACTTAGAGCCCTCTCATTTTTTTTGCTGTTTTTGTTTTTGTAGTGCCCCACTTTCCAGTATAAAGCCTCTCCTCTAGAAAAACAGAGACAGGACATTATGTCAGTCATGTAATGCCTTTCATCCTTGCCATTTTACTTTGTAGATATACTGGCTTGTGTTTCCCTGCATTTCACCACCAGACAGTTCAACAGTAGTCTGATTTTGATCCTTCTTCTCCTGGCTGTCCCACCTTCTGTACAGCATATCAGGGACAAAGTGAGCAAGTTGTTAAAATGTGATGTTTCAAAGATACAAAATGGATTTTTCAAAACATACTAATACACTTCAGACTGTATACTCATTTGGTTAATAAACAAGTCATATCAAAATAACAGAAAAGAAAATTAAATACTGCTATTTCAAAAGTATGCTGCATTCTGAAAAGAAACCTCATTATAGAAAGTTAAATCACTCTTCAGAGAATTTATACATTTTCCTAAATGCTTATTGCCATAGGGAAGGTGGCCTAATGGTGAATGTTCCTGCCTTCCAAACACAAAGTACAGCACTTGAGTCTCACAAGGGATAATTGGCTAGGTATGTAATGGTTTGCAAGGGCAGTTAACCTAGTATTAACCTGTCACATTTATTTAAATGATTTATACAAAAATCGATACACTGTTGAGTATAGCTGTTTATTTACACTGTGTTTTGCATTGGTTGTGTATGTGGGAATAGACATAAGCAATGCATAATCATTCACACCTGCAATCAGAAAATGATTCATAAAATATTATTTGATGGAAATTAAATCACCATTTACAAAATTTAGACCTGCCATTTTAGTTGTACTTTAATCAGGTTCGTATTCTTATTCACTGGTTGGATACACATATAGAGTTATTCAGTCAACTACATATGCTTATATGTGTGTATTTTATCTAATGACCCTCAATTGCACTGTACAATAGTTATGGACAGACAGTTAATTTGCAGTTCTTATATGATATCTGAAAGACCCTATAATAAATCAGTAGTGACACCACAGTTTGTAAACGTGCATTCACTGCTGTTCAGCTTTGATTAGTTTGTTTGGATTTTGTAGGCAGACTCGTTGTGTTGTGTGAGGGCTAAAGTATGTGGACTAATAACAGCATACAGAGATTATAGATGGTGCTACAGCTGTTATGAAACTTTTTTTTATCTCTTAAGGCACAAGTTATGGTGTGAAGTCAGAAACTGTAAACTGATAGGAAAGGGACAGCCTACACAAGAGCTTCCCCCACCCTGTCCGCTGTTTCAGAAAACAGGTGAGCAATGCCACTTATGGCTTGATTGTAAGTATGGCTAATGGTATGACAGAGCTAGACAGCACAGGATGAGTTTGTTGCAACCCTTTTTGCACCTCCTTGCCTTACTAGTTTTCAGCATGGGACTGGAGGGTGAGTTGTTTTTTTAACACATCTAATTGTTTTAGCGCTTGAACTTCAACTTGAACCTGCATTTGATGTAACATGTTTGGAAACTCTACTCAGGTCTCTCATTCGAAGAAGCAGCACTTTATTTTACATTGTGCAGGCATATTTGAGTGACTTTCATACTGTTTATGTATTCAAAGCATAGTATAGTATAGTATATTAACTGCCATTTCTTACATAATTTGGCATTTCTTCTAACTAGCATTGCTCTCTTTATTTATAAATATGTGTACACCAAATTCTGCAACATATTTTAAACTGTACTGAACAGTGCAGATATTTTTAAGAAACAGCATCAGTAAATGCTCTATTTATAAAATGCATGTGTCAAAGGTTGAAATATGTTGCCTGTGTTAATAGACTGTAACTGAGATATGTTAGAGGCACAGTTTTTCCCACAGTGTAAGAATATACTTCAGTGATCATGTGTAACATTTTATGGGCTTTCAAACCATTAGACTCTTACTATCGTAAACAAGGGAGAAAATGATTTAAAATATAAACACATGCTTTTAGTATGAATATGTACTTATGGGGACAGCAAAAAAGACTATAAATACATGGCTCTAGTACTGAAGTAACATAACAGTAATGGAGACAAAGCTGAATAAGAAGTAAGACTGTTACCTTTATGCCATTTGAGGATACTGAAGTATTTAATTTTGTGCAAGGAATAATATCAGCTTTAGAGACTCTGGTATTTAGTGTCATTTTGATAAAAGTAAATTAAGTACAATAAATATGTGTACAGTGGAGGATATGGTGAACCTTTCAAAGTCAATTTAACGGAATGCCTTTATCATGAATGAAAATGATAAAACTGACCAAAATGACATTCACTGAAGAAGGGGGGAAACACTACTTTTCATTGTGAGTGGGCAAAGCCTTCCATGCCCACCATGCAGGATGAGACCCCCTGCATCTCACCTTATTATAATCAACCCTAGGGTTCCCCCAACTTGATGGAACGTTAAGTTCCCCTTTCAGTGCATGGCTTTTCTGTCATCTTCTTTCTGCAATAAGTTAACACATTTTTTTAAATAAAATGTGCTAGGAACAACATCTTACATAGCATGCATTGTTAAGAGTGATAAAGTATAGGCATCTCTGACTATAGATGCCTACTTTTTATATTACAGTATGATACTGTGATGTGTAGTTTACTTGACTTTCTGAAAAATGTTATGAGCATGTGAGCAACAAATCATGCTACAGTTTACAAAAATGAAATGCACAGAAATGTGCTTTCAATCCACGTGTCTTTTATATAATATTTTATGTATTGAGGCTTTCTCTTTAGGCACTAGTATAAAAAATATCTTATCTCAATTACAGCAAAGCTCTTACAAAAGAATGTGTTCCTGTTGTATACTGTGTAAGATATAAAAGTTAATACATTTTTTCATATGACTTCCCATGACCCTGAACTGGATTAAGCTGGTAATTAAGAAATGAATAATAAGTAGATGAATGAATCCTGTGTATACTGCAAATAGAACTGTCAAATCAGATATTCCCCTGGATTCTCAAAAGCTTGCACGGCATGCAAGATTGGTGCAGGAGCCCAAGCAGGCAATATGTCCGCCGTGCGATCCAGGAACAGCCTGCAGGGGTGTGCACAAGCGCTCCTGCACTAATCTTACATGGACGAAGCCCTTGTATGCAAATCACCCCATTTGCAGGAGAAATCCATCCAAATGAGGTAAATTTGAGATCCAGGAAGCTTGCGACCGTCCGTGCAGGACTAGGGCAATCAGCAGAAATGTGCTTGGTTAGTAACCGAGTACATGACTGCAGAATCCAAAACAGAGCTATGACAGCCCCAAATAAAGGCTGCATATCATGTAGTAAGCATGCCAATGGCCAAGTATAAGGCCATTGGCATTGCAAACAGTACAAAAATTTTAAAAATCAACTTTTAATTCCTATTAGCCGATCCCAGCTGTTTAAGCTTAGGGCAGCGGCCCGCAAACGGGATCGGGGAGAAAATAACAAAACAAACGTAAATTAAGCATTCTAACTAAAATCAGTATTCTGCCATGCAAGTCAATGGCAGGCAGAAGACAACATGGCCTGTGAGTAATGGTTGCTAAGGGGGGAGGCTCAGTGTGAGACATGTAACTATGCATTAGCAGGCAGTCCTATGGAAATGAGGGCAAGGATAGTGAATCCCAGTTTTCCTCAGGATGTGAGGCAGGTCACAACAGTGTAAGAGTATGAATAGCTGGGTGCAAGCCTAGGAGGTAGATGACATCATGGGGGGTGTCAGGCATACTGTAAGCGGATTGGAGCCCTGAGGCTCCGGGTTGCTCCTAGTTAAGCACAGCTAAGCTAGGGGGTGTGTCTAAACCTGCCTAGCAGTCTTTACTAAGGCTAAGTGGGTGTGCGCGCTGCACACCGGGTCATACAGGAAGAAAAAAGAGGTTAAACCAGGAAATAGCAGCAGTGTGCACATTTGACCACTCTACGTGGTGCACACACGGGCTGAAACAGGAAGGCAATGGGAAGGGAAAACAGCAGTAGGAAGGTAATCAATAAGTACTAGCTTAGCTAGCAGATGAAATGTATCAGAACCAGCCAATTACAGAGGCAGCAGACCAGCCCAGCCCAGAACACTACTATAAACCATGCAAACACCTACCCCTCTGGTTTTTCCCACACTCTACACCACCGGTGTAAACAAGCAGGGAACTTTTAACACTCACAACTGCAAAATGTTTGGGGCTGCAATAGCTACCATACAACTACTTGTGGAAGAGGCTAAGGGTGGTAAAGATGTAAATGCCACCGAGCAACCCAAAGTGAGGAGACGGAGAAGACTGTACAGACCCAGGGTAACCTACCAAGGGCTACATGAGCTGGAGATAGTGGAGTGCTATAGGGTGGACAGGGACCTCCTACAGCAAATTGTTGAGCTGTGCCGGCCACGCCTCACACACAGAACTAACAGAGGGGAACCCATCCCAGTGGATACAAAGGTATGTGTAGGCCTATGAATACTAGCTACAGGTACCTTCCAAAGGCCAACTGGGGATATGTTGGGGATCTCAAAGGCATCAGCATCCAGGGTACTCCACCAGTTCCTGAATGGCATGTCAGCACATGTCGGTGAGCACGTATATTTCCACAACATCCGTGAGGCGTTGGCCAGCAATATCAACTGTTCTACCAAATAGCAGAATATCTTGAGGTAGTGGGTACTATAGACTGCATGCACATATGCATCAAAGCACCACCCGGTGAGCGAGGTAGGGTCTACATCAACCACAAGGGCTTCCCATCCATCAACTGCCAGGTCATGTGTGATGCTCAGGGCATAATAATGAATGTGTGTGCTGGCTGCCCTGGAAGCTATCACGATTCCCACATCTGGCATCTAACACAGCTGTACCAGAGATTTGCCAGTGGGGACATCCCACATGGTCACCTAGTGGGGGATGCTGGATACGCACTGGAGCCGTGGCTGATGACACCCATCAAAAATGCACACACACCCAAACAAAAACTCCATAATGAGGCACATGCACAAACAAGAATCATAATAGAGGGTGTGTTTTGGGATGCTCAAGTCACGGTTCCAGTGCCTGGACACATCCGGTGGAGCCTTGCAATACTTACCAGCTACATGTACTCAAATTGTCCTTGTATGTGCCATGGTACACAATATGATCCTGTGGAAACAGCTGCAGCAGGAACAGCACAGGGCAGGGCCACACAGCCCCCCACCATTGCCAAGGACTGTACGGGCACAGAGTGACTCAGAGGAATAACCTAAGCCTGCCCCAGTAGGCAGAAGGAGGCATAAACAGTATGCCCTGGCCTTGGCAAAGAGACAATGCATAGCACATACACTGACATGGGAGGGACCCAGGGAATAACACCTCTCTCTGACTCTCACATACACTAAAAGGGATGCCAAACATTACACTACCTGTGCCTAACCATGTGTAGGGAGTGTACTATGTGCATCTGACATAGGCAGCCCTGCAGCACCACCCTCAATACTGAGACATCCACAAGGTAAGTGACTCACACATGCCAGTCGGGGGGGGTCACATACCCAATAACAGTCACAGCCAGCAGGACAGGTATAGACAAACACAAATAAATGCTGTGCTATGGCCTCTGAATGAGGCCTATGGGCAACCCCCCCAGGCCTACACAGACTAACTACAGCAGGCCAGGCAGTGGGATGTCAGTTGTGAAGGCTAGGAAGTCAGACACGAATATGTAGGCAATTATAAGCTTAGATCTGTAGTACACTTGTATGCCTCTAGCTAGCGCGATAGGTAAAACCACAGACTGAAGTGGAGTACCTGACATACCAGTACAGTCCTAGCAAATGTGTACAAGTGTCAGGTGTGCCCCCCCCATCCTACTAGACATATAGTAACAGTCAGGTGTGCCTCCCCCCGATCCTGTGTAGAAATGTGGAAATAGTCAGGTGCGCCCCCCCTGCTATGCAGAAATGTAGTAACAGTCAATGCCAAATGATCAATGGATACCCTGCTGAGACAGCATGCTACCTGTCAGTGTACAACACAAACGGCAGCACTGCAGTACAAACTACCTTGACTTGACCCACACATGCAATACAGATGGCCATACTGGGCATGCTCAGACACTTGGAGAAATGAAGGCAATGTTAGTCAACAACATGTTGAAAGGTCACACTGGGCATGTTCACACACTTTAACACATGATGGCCATGTCTGCAAACACCAGTGGACCAGACATATCTGGCAGTCGCAGTTGTTTTAGTGCATACACTCGTCAATATGCACCACTCATGCCTTGCACACACAGTGGATAGGAATACAGAAATATATTTGAGGACAACACACTATAATAAGCCAAAGGTAGATGGAGATAGATGTGTGGAAGAGGGTGACTGTGACAAGGAGCCACCCAGGCCTGTCCCACCCAGCACACAGCCAAACGGCCCCAAACACATGAGTTGCAGATGTCACTCACTGCAGATACTAGCCACCAGTATCTGTCAGCAGTACAGACTATGTGGTGCACGTGCCAGCTGTGCAACATGACTGTACAAGGCAGTAGTCATCTAGCAACTGCATACACTTACCTGTGAAATATGACCCTGTGTGTGCCCGCATGTGGCATGTCAACCTCTAGAGGAATGGGAAAGGGCCCATGCACACACACTGCCCTCCCCATAGCCCTACTATGATAAGCCTGCTGAGGTCATCCAATGTGAAATACATCTTTGGGAGAGTTGCGGCCTAGTAATTCCGTGGCGTGTCCCGTAACTGCGTACTGCTGTAGTGTGATAAGCTAGTTGTGTGTGTTTGTGTGCATGTCTGCTTGACTGTGTGGAAAGCAATGCTTTTTAGGGTAGTCACACTCCCAACAATTTTGATGCACAACTTAGGGAAGGCTGCTGATGTCATCCACCTAGAAATACACCTCTGTGAAAATTGTAGCCCAGTAATCGCTATAGCATGTCCTGTAACTGCGTACTGCTGTTACGTAATAAAGTAATTAGGTAGGTGTTCTAATGCCAGACATGGCAACTGTGTGTGTGTGTGTGTGTGTGTGTGTGTGTGTGTGTGTGTGTGCGTGTCTGTCTGACTATGTAGAGAGCAATGCTTTTTAGGCTAGCCACACTCCCCACAATACAAATGCTCAATCTTTGCAGGGCAGCTGATGTCATCCACCTAGTAATACACCTCTGGGAAGCTGTAGCCCAGTAATTTCCATAGCGTGTCCTGTAACTGCATCCTGCTGTAATATAATACACTGCGTAGATAGGTGTTCTATTCCCAGACATGGCAAGTGTGGATGTATATGTGTATTCCTTTGTCAGTGTAGGGAGCAATGCTTTTAAGTTCATGCACAAACACTACAACCTCCAATGGTCCACTTTGACAAGTGTGCCAATGTCATCAACTGTGAAATACACCGTTGGGGAAGTGATAGGCCAATAATCCCTGTGGCGTGTGCCGTAACTGTGTACTGCTGTAGTGTGATAAACTTGTTAAGTAGGAGTTTTAACCCCAGCCTTGGCAACTGTATGTGTGTCTGTCTGTGTAGAAAGCAATGTTTTGTAGGGTAGGTACACCCCCTACAATTTAAATGCTCTACCTTGGTAAGGCTGCTGATGTCATCCACCATGAAATCCACCTCTGGGAAGGGTGCAGCCCAGTAATCTCCAGAGCGTGTGCCATAACTGTCCACTGCTATAGTGTGATTCAGAACTCTGGTCGGGTTCTATACCCACCCATGGCAGTTCAGGATGTTTTGTGTGTGTTCCACTGTCTGTGTCAGGAGCAATGCAGTTTAGGGTAGACACACTCAGTACATGTTAAATGGCCTACTTTGGCATTCCTGTTGATGTCAGCCAATGTCATATACACCTTTGGGGAAGGAGTACTGCAGTAATCACCATGGTGCATACTATAACTGCGTAGTGCTGCAGTATAATAAGCTAGTTAGGTAGAGGTTCTACTCCCGGACATGACAGGTGTGTGTGTTTGTACCTCGTATCCTGTGTGGAGGAGGGTGTGTGTGTGTGCCACCTGGGCCCAATGTGTTGTGGGTTTTGCAATTTTCTTATATGGTGGCCCTAGTACATATCACAATGTCCACTGTACAGGGAAAACAGCTGTGAAATAGCCGAGAGGCTGGGGTGCATATCCATACCCATACATGTGACATCAAGGCTAGGCAATCACAGTGTGCAACCCCAGGATTACCCAGAGCATGCTCTCAACCCATGTATCATGCACACACACATGGCGAAGCAACAGCCATGCTGCGTGTAGTACACTACATATTGGCGACTGATAGTAACTATGGTGTGAATGCAGTGGCCTACAGAGGCCATGGCACCCTGTCCATCAGTACAATAGGCACATAATTGCAGACAGTGCGCCTTCATTATGTTTCCCACTGGATGCCTGCAACAACTGTGGTTCCATCAAATGTGATCCACAAAGGACATACCATGCCTTACACACATGTCCTGCATGGACAGATGCCACTGACACCAGGGAATACCTGTAGCATACTATCAATGTAGGTGCGGGGTCAATCTGCTGTCCATTACCTGGCCCTACCACATGGGGGCAGGACTGTCACATCTGATGATAACATTCTGTGTACACAACATGGGCCAGACAAACCAGGTACACTTCCACATGCCACTGTACATGAATGTGGGATGTGTGCACATCCTGAACACCGTCCATGTCATGGCATATAGAACACATACATTCCAAGCATTGCACAGCACTGGCAATGCACAATAGCAACCTAGGAGACTGGATGGTGAATACTATACCCACCTGTGTGGTCCATTCTGGACACTACACCCCTTAGCCATACTGCAGACCATTCTCATGTGGCCTGATGCTAAGGTATACCCCTCACCTAGCCTTGTATAGCCATCTGGCACCATCAACCACTACACACCCATGAAGCACTGCACACATGCATGCAGGTACTAGTACCCTGTGTCTGTGTGTGTAGTGTATGATGCTTCCGACCACATTCACAGCCAGTACCACCCCCATTGGCATACTGAAGCATGCTGTCTAATGTCAGACACCGTCACATACCCATTGACCATAGAACTCCAGGATAACCCCTGTAGGCCGATTGATACCTATGCATTACTGTATTGTGGCAAGGTAACTGGTTAGGAAGTGTAATCACCCTGCCAAGTGTGGTAATGTGTATGAGTCCCTTACAGAGTGTGGCTGTGTTGACGCTGACAACTGTTCATGTGGACAGGCTCTTGTGCTACACCGACTGTATCGCAACAGTGTTGCATATGTCACTCACCAGCACATGTACGTCTGGACAGCTCACCAACATGTAAGCTATGTGGCACATGCAATAACTGTATGCACAGTCAGTCAGGTGTTTGAAACCCCGCACTGGTAGGTGTGTGACACAAACATGCTTAGGTTTTACTCACCCACACCTTCCCTGACATACTTTGTCTCTGTCTGTCCCACCCACACCCTCTCTGGTGGTTGTGGGATGTACACCTGCTTTGCTAGGCAGCAGCTTGTGTTTTGTAAGTGATGGTCATGATCAACTGATGGCCTCTGCACCAATTGCAGTCATTTTCTAGCTGAGTGCATGTGGAACTGTTGTGGTAAGATTCCCATAACTAATTTCATGGTAACACACTCCAATATCTAGGAGCATCATTTTGGTGTTGGCCCTTTACATCCACTATGTGCAGGAACAAGATCTGTCGTTTGACGAAATTCATCTCGGATGGAGTGGAGATTTACCTCTAACAACTTACACTGTGGAAACAGAGCAACACACAGGAGAGGGATGTGCCTGATCTGACTACAGACTGTAAGTGCTGCTATACTGCATGTGGAGTAATGTTGGTTTAACAGAGTGTGTTGATATGGCTGTCCGACATGTTGTAATACCTGCCATGTCAGTACTATGTTTATGAGGATTCCGCATCTGCAAGTTCATCTGCAGACTGGGCAGTGTGTTGTGCCCTTGGTATCATGTGTTACCCACTGAGCACGTATCTGTGAACTGCAGTAGGTAGTGTGAGGATTGCAGTCTGTAGATGGTGAAAGCCCTGACAGTTACTGATGTCATATTCCTCATAGGACACATGTTGCAACAAACCCTGTTACAAAAGTACATGTATGAGGTTATCACAACAACATGTCAATATTGGCCATGTCTATGTGCTTCCAGCCGCATCTCTGTCATGCCCCCCCCACCATATCATCTTCAACAAAGTATACACACAACTCATTAGGTATGGCTACAGCTTAACTACCGTTTGGACAGATTGTGTAGTGTACCACACCATCTGCTATGGGATTGTAACCATGTCCCCTGTGTGGACACTAACATTGTCAGCCTGTTACAGACTATTCACTTGCATGCCATTGTCAAGGCCACTATGGTTACATATATGCCAGTGATGTGGCTGCTCTGAGATTGCTGCACATCTGACAGTCTGTGTTATAGGGGGGTTCTGTGCATGCTGTTGGACATGTACCGGGATTGTGTACACTATTACTACCAACATATGTACTATGACAGTGGCACAATAACATGTATATGTTCCATTGGCCAGCTGATCCACCTTTCCACACCCATCTGACCAGGATACCTGGCCATATCGCATGTGTGTGCCAACCTGGGGCCTCCTTGTATGCTGTTACAGCCATACCATCAGGTGGAACCACCCAGGGGGATGCTGGCCCACCCCCCCCGGGCACACAACAACATGTCCCTGTCCTCTGAGCTCAGGTCTAGGGTCTGTTCCATACCAGGCTCCACAGACACATGAGGGATGTACTACATCCAACTGAAGCACCCAGAACACATTCACACAGCCAACACACTCCTCCTGCTCAGCCACCAGACCTGGCACCTTCAGGCCGTGGACAGCTGTTGTGAGTGGGAGTTGGTAGGAGCCTTGTTCCCATTGTGCCCATATTGGGGACCATGGTGCATCCACATCACAGACCACACACACTGTCCACGGTGTTTACCCACCACATGTGTCACATGCCACCCCTGGAGACTGTCCTCTATATCTACCAGTCCTGACTACCTCCACATGTGTATCTGCCATACTTCCCCATATTCCCATAGCATACTTCACAGGCGGAGGCATTGTGGTGCTAGGGCGGGACTAACATGTAACAAACCCATCCATGGTGCACACACTGCCAGCTGTTGATATCTGTTTGTATTGCTATGTGTGCTGCTGCCTCGCACATAGCACACATCACTGTGGTAGTGATATAGGGGACATGTCTTACCATACATATCTGTGTGTGTGTTTGTACTGATGTAGACATTTGCATATTGGTATTTATATGTGTGTCGATATATGTGACTTCATATATATGTGTACATATATATGTCTACACATGGGTATATGTATATTTCTGGACATACATGCTGATATACACATATATCTTTAAATATTATATATGTGACATATGTACACATATGCATACCGATATGTGGGGTACAGTCAGACATCAGCTCCACAATCTCTCAACAACTTCCTGCACAGCTGCACTGTTCTCCCTTGCTACAGCACAGACAGGTGCCACATACAGACACGGCCTGACATTAGGAGGGTATATGTAGGATCCGATTGCAGGTAACCCTATTACACATCTATGGCATTCCGGCATGCTACATTACAGGTTCACCCGAGTATCCTGCCAGTGGTGGGCCGTGGCTCCCACATGTCCATCATAGTGGCATTGCTTCCACCACCAGCTAGTGGCCACGTAATATACATACTTCCCATTACATTACACTCACTATGATGGCTTACATCTTGTCTGTCAGTGCTGACCTGCACAGTTAATGGCTATGGCCCACTACACACAGGGACATACACTATTGTCCATAGCAGTTGTTCAATTGCATATCATCACAACAACACCTGATGCCACATATAGCTCATTCCACACTATCTATCCCATTATGATGGACCAGGTGCTACATTCTATTACATGTATATATACCTCATGTACCTGTTGTGGGAATGATGTCTTGTTGAATGACAGCTGGCTGAATGCCTGTGACGTCAGCCTTTTGTTTGAAGAGCTTTGTCCTTTCTTTCTTTTACTTTTCCTTTTCCTTTCTCTCTCTCTCTCTCTCTCTCTCTCTCTCTCCAGTAAATGGATTGAGCTGCTTTGAATAGATTTGAATAGATTGCAGCCTGACTTTAGTATGTGATGCACCTGAGCAGGTGATGGCCTCTGCCCCAATCAGTGTCCTCCACTTGCTAATTGCATGCAGCTTGCTGTGTAGTGCCTCCAATTACCACTGTCATGGTAACTACCTACTATAATTCCCTACATCATATGGGCGTGGTCCCTTTACCTTTCCTGTGTGATGGACATCCTTCCTGTGTGTGGGCATCAGTGTTACAGACAGCAAGTAGCAATACCTCTTACAGGAGAACTGGAAAACTCAGGCCAGATACATATTTGTAGGAGGTTCTAGAACTACAGACAGAGGTTGAGTAGAGTTGTGTTATGCTTTGTATAGTACTGGTGTTACATGGTGTGTGTGTGTACATACTAGTTTACATTGGAATGCAGTCTGTCTGCATAGCTCTCACCTGTGGGCCTATCCTCTTGGTGGGAAGAGGTGTGCCTATCATGTTTTTTCTGTCCTCCTCACAGATGCTGTGTCTGATATTTCACTGGCAGTGTGTGTTGAGTGCTATCAGTACATGGCTACATCCATTTATGTTTCTACCCTCAGTTCCCTGACTAAGGGTATGTTGCAGACTATCCTGTGACACCAGCGACTTGCTTAGTGTATAGCAACAGCTTTCCACATATGGGCCTGTGTTCCAGCTTCTGTCCTCCACCTACATACCAGGTTTTGCACATATGGCATGCTGTCAGGGGTTGTTCTGTAGTGGGCTGTGAGTATATCACACTGTCATTGCTGCTATCAGTCCACTGCTGTTGTATCCCCCACACATACGGTGGGGCTGAGGCCATATATGTGTAGGCTTTACCTACACAATACATGTGTGCCCTTATGCACTCCAGAGGCCAGTGTATGTAACAGTGGTATATGGCCCTGTATTATTGAGTCTGGGGGGGATGCACCATAAATGACCTAGGCTGTTAAAAAATGTGGGGGTATCAGGGGTATGCTGCCTTACGGTATCTGGATGTACAGTACCATACACTTCAACTATATTTACATTACTTACATAACTTGGGTTAATGCAGGCCTACTGCCTCCTGCCATACAGACTGTTCTGTTTGTCAGTGTGCTTGTGATGGTGTCAGTTATGCCTTGTTATATAACAGTTACATCCCATTTGGTCAACCAAAGTCTTTACCACCTAGTGAATTTGTACAGCGTGTAGATAGAGGCTGCTGAACTATACACCTGCATTACTTACTGCTGATAGTTTGGTATCCTGTGGCCCAGTCTGTCTTTACTATTGTACAATATGAAGGGCTTGTCCTGGACAGCAACAGTTGTGAACCTTTCCAGACTACTGTATTAGTATAACTGTTTCACAATTGCATAACTCTGTTTATATGGATGTCAGTGTCTGAAAAGCTATAATACATGGCATATAAAACTGTAATAGTACACAAATAAAGGTTATCCATTTCTGCAAACCTGTGTGTGGTGTTTTATCCTATGACCTGTCTGTGGGCATATGCTGCAGGCAACGATTGTCATTTGTATGGGTGGCCCATACAGTGTCCAGTTGTTAAGGTGTTAACTGTCGGCATGGCCATATTGTGTGCACCTTCTACATATGTATCCTGCTGTACATATCTCTGCGTGTGTCTGTGTAGTCACATGTATATCTAGCTATAGATATATCTATATCTGTATATATATATATATATATATATATATATATATATATATATATCTATATCTGTATATATATATATCTGCATACATGTGTCTGTGTATATGTATCCTGGGGATGTTGATAGCTTCCATATTGTACATTTCCTATGGGAGCCACACCGTACTGCATGATATGTTACCAATACTGGCTTGACATCATACAGGTGGGTTATAGTACTGTTTACATGTGCACATGTCATGACAGGTCCTGCTTATGTGATCTGTAACACTTTAGTGTATTGCAGAGTGGACGTGTTTGGCTGTGTTGGAGGGGTATGCCTATTCGTCCATGATGTATATTGTTTGGGGCATCTCAACCCCATTAACGGTGCATGTGGACATGTTTGTATTTGTCAATCTACCATTGCTATCTACAGATGTGTGGCCATATATATACATATATATATATATATATATATATATATATATATATATATATATATTTCTGTGGATATATATATATATATATATATATATATATATATATATATATATATATAGATATCTACATCTATTGATATGTTGTATCTGTTTAGTTATTTACTCACACAAATACATTTACATGTTGGAATACATTCTCTGTACTGTTGAATGACTGGGCTGGTTGATATGTTTTGAATACATCAGGGTTATGTATATCTGACATGGTTTAGTGGTAAATCACTTTGCCTATGGTGTGTGGGCTTCTGTGTTCGAGCCTAGCAGAGGCTGTTTATTTTGTTGCTGGGAAGAACAAGGACCGTTGGATACAGAGTGGTCAAGGCACATTTAGTCAACTGTTAGTGGGTTTGCATGGAGGTAAGCACTGCTAACCTGCCGTTACATCTGCTTACAGGGTGTTAGCTTTAGATTTGCTTAACCAGTGTAGTCATTGCTTACCGCCATGCAAACGGGCTGAAGCCCTCTTACTATTGCTTACATATGCTTACTATTGCTTATTTGTGCATAAACCTGCTTACTGGTGCCTTATTCAGTCTAACACTGATACTTCACATATGCATTTCTTGCAGTACTCCAGTTTACATATATATATATATATATATATATATATATATATGTTATTTAGTGGGTTTTGCAAAAAAACTATTGGTTATAACATGCTTTGCCATTTAAAATAGACTGTGCTACAGTGGGACTCGAACCGGGAATGCCTGCTCATTAGGTGGATGCTCTGCCCACTATACTATTGCTGTGCTTTTTCATTTGTATATTTCTTCCATAATGTCATACCCATGGTTCCTTCCCCTGCCCCCCGAGCTCCACGTACACAGCAACCATCCATTCTCCAGCTGCTAGCCCCGCCATACCACACCTCCACACATTGCCCTCTCTGCACGTCTCGGTACTCATCCAGTATACTGTCCCGACCCAAGCTTCTTCATGCTCTTCATCCGTTTAGTCCATGTACGTACAAGCCTTGCCTTGATCATCTTCTGATAAAGGTGTAAACATCGATGTGACTCACAATTTTTGGTTCATCCTGCCAGGGATGGACCTGTTTTTGTGTCAAGATTAGATGGAGCTGGTCTACACTGTTTCTCCCACTGGTAGCATCCTGCCAGGGGTTTGAGAAGCTATGGTTTGCTCACACACCTGGCCTGCCTCATCTCCCAGTTATGCGGAACCGATGTCCCAGGTTTGACATTCTTTGCATAAAGCACGGCCACACGTCCCCTCGACGTGCACCGTTTTATATTATTCTCTTACGTATCATGCCAGATTACTGTTCTCACAATATGACTGGACAGGCACTGTTTTTATGATACACATAGACTGCTCGAAATACTGTATTTGAGCAATGTACACATGGTTGCTCTTATAAAAAAAAAAAAAAAAATTTTTATCTGCTTTTACTGTATTTGTGTTTCTTCCTACTTTATTTTGCTTTTGCGTTATCTTAAAAGTACTCAATTGTATTTATTACTGCTTGGTGTAACTCATTCTAAGCCTTTTAGTTTAAGCACTTGGGCTTCAGACCAGTTGTTTTACATTAAGAAGGTTTGTGGCCTGCACTGTGGTGGCAGGACAGGTAGCTTACATCCTTCTAAGTTGGGAACTGCTGATTGAGGACTCAGTGTCTGTTATTCTAAAAGTGTATTAGTTCTGGTTTAAGCACTTGGGCTTCAGGCCAGTTATTTTACATTAAGAAGGTTCATGGTCTGCACTCTTGTGGGAGGAGAGGCTGGACTCTGCCCTTCTGAGCTGGGAATTTCTGGTTAAAGGCTTATAGTGCCTGCATATTTGAACTGTTTCTTACTGAAATTGGTACACCTTGTTTACTGTAGCATAGACTAGATCCAGGCCTGCTGAATCTAGCTTTGTTTGTATGCTTGTTGTTTGTTTGCTTTTTCCCTGAAACGCTAATTTCACCTAAAATGTGGCTTTTCAGTACTTCTGTGGATCCCTAGTGATATCTGCATTGCTTACTGTACTTATTTCCTTGTTTCACTTGAAAGAAAGATGTGATAGTGTTCAATCTCGCCGTTTGTTCTTACACATGGGTTCGGAGCCGATCCTCGGCTCCATGTCGGCCGCTTGCAAGCTCTGCATCGAGAAGAAGCTCGAGACAATCTAATACCCACAATCCCTCTGCCTTTACCTCAGATCTAGTTTGCCGCTGCTCGCATCGCTGGGAGCTAGCTCGAGCATCTTGAGATAAGATATAACTTTATTTTGTTATATTTTAGACAAAATTTGTTCTAAAAGTACCTTTTGGTATACTTCGTGTGTGTGTGTGTAGGCAGAATTTCTCAGTACCGTTAAGTTTATTTAACTGGTTAGAGTTTTTCGGGTCTACCACCCTGCTTAAATTTGACAACCGGACTGACATATACATCGGATTTGACTTTTTCTATTGGACTTGACTCTTATACTGACTTGACTTTTCTCTTCCTGAAAATGTCTGAGAAAATTAAATCAGGCTTTAAACGTTGCCAGTGTGGCCAAAAAATGTCAGTTACTGACAACCATAGTTCCTGTGCTTGGCCCTCTCCACTTACAAGAGGACTGTTCAATTTGTCACTCTTTAGTGGAGGGTCATGACAGATAGGCGCAGGAAACTCATGGACAGAGGGTTATTAAAACCTGCCTTTCAGGAGGCTCTGGATGCTTCAGACCAGGCATCCAAATCCCGAAGGAATCAAGACGCCGGAGCCCAAGTCATCGGCTCCAAGCTCGTTAGATCACCGGTTCCACAGACTTCGGGCCGAGTGTTCAACTGGTGTCGGTTCCTGAGCCTCGAGTCTTGGAACCGGTGATGGAACTCCCTCCTCGACTTTATTGAGGTCGGTTCCTTCTTCTAAGCTCTCAGATGTCGATGTGGATCGTGTGGTGCAGAAGTTATTGGAGCATTCGCCCTATCCAAACTTATTTCAGTTTCCACCCAGTTGGTGTCGAAACTTGAAGGCCTCCCATTGTCTCCATCCATTCCACCTCCGAGACCTGTCAGTCTTTGGAGCCGGAAGAGGTTGATCTTCTGATTGTGGAGCCCTCGGGTCCAGAACCGCCCTTCTCAGTCTGTTCCTCTCACCTTGACTGGAGTCTCGAGCCGACGATCTGTCCTTGGTTCCGGGCGAGAGTCGAACCGCTTCCTTGGGGCCTCGGCGGATCGATTCAGCTCGATGCCTTCGGTGCCTGTTTCGGGATTCTTCCCATTTCTTCGAACCGGGAGATTCTTCACTCGGGCTTCGATCTGATGAGGAAGGTGTTGTCTACCCAGACAACCAAATCAGTAGAAGCAACCTCTCCTCCCATAAAGGGCCGTTATCCTCCTCTGCACCCACGGCCACATCCAAGCGCCGAGCACCGGTGTCTCAGCCACCCCTGGAGGGTGCCTCTTCCTCGGAGGCTTCTTCGGATGCTCCCCGAAGAGAGAAGTCCCTAGGAAAAGATTGTGTAAGAGGAGACACTTGGATTCTCCACAAGAATCCTTGACATCCGATACTGACTTAGATGAGTCAGAAGGGTCCCTAAGTCACCTTCAGAAGATGTCTCTTTTCTGACATATTGGAGATCCTGAAACAGAGAGGTGACTGGCAGTCCCTCCCCTCTGAGGATGAGTCAGTCTTGCTGAAGGCATTCGCTTCTTCCTCCTGGGTCACTCCGCCCTTTCGATGAATTAATGGAACTTATTGCTCAAGGGCGGAGGCTCCTGACACAGTGGAACCAGTCCCAAGGAAACCCAGTATATCACTGCACCCCAGGACAAGACTTACTTAACAAAAGGAGTTCCAGTGCCATGAAAAAGGAGATGTGAATCTTCCTCATCTGTCCATCCCCTAATAAAGATTCTAGGACTATGGACAGGTAATTTTTAGTTCAGCGCTTTTCCATGCGATCCCTGAACTATTTGACCCACTTTACACTACAGAGGGATCTAGTCAAAGAGTTGGGAGATACCTCCAGGGTACTACGGATGCTGCTGTCTCAGAGAAAGTGACAGCGCAACTTAATACCCTTACATCCATTGTGAACTCGTCCATGAGGCTGATCTCTTTACGCAGCGAAGGTTCAAGTAGGGCAGCAGCTTCAGCGATTGCTCTTCGCAGACAATCCTGGATGCACTTATGTTCATTGGAAGCCTTCAAGTCTTCCTTTACTAACGCCCCATTTGACGGTGCCACTCTCTTTGGCCCCAAAGTAAAGGAGACCCTTACCCGGTGTGAGCAGGAGGGAAAGACTCTGTCTGCTGTCGGAGTCCGTTTTTCCACTCCAACCAGACCGTACCCCAAAGGGCAACGTGGTGGAAAAATGTGGTTTCGAAAACCCCAAGGATCTTTCCCAGGCACACAGGGTGATGCCCCTTCTAGAGGCAGAGGAGGGGGCAGAGGTGGAAGACACTGCCCTGGTGGCAGAGGGGGTCCGCAGAATCAAGGTGACAGGGATACACTCCCTGGTAAACCTTTCCAGCACTCCTGAGAGGAGGCCCGACTGTCCTGCTCTGGAGGCAGTTGGGGGTCGCTTAGCTTTATACCCTCAGGCCTGGCAAAACATAACTACAGACAAGTGGGTAAAAAGTGTGGTTACCAGAGGTTACAATATACCTTTTCTATCCCATCCCATTCCAAAGAAAAGATTCCCAGATGTACTCCCCATCTATGTATCTCCGAGCCAGCAGCTATAGAAATTTCAAAGCTGCTAGAAAAAAAGAGTCATCCAACCAGTCCCAGTGGACCAGAAAGGATTCGGGACTTACTCAAGGTTCTTTTTAGTTCCAAAGAAAACAGGGGACTGGAGGCCCATTCTGGACCTAAGCGACCTCAATACCTTCGTCAAGAAAGAAAAGTTCCGAATGGTCACGCTTCAATCGATCCTTCCATTCTTATAGAAGGACGACTGGATGTGCTCAATAGATCTGAAGGATGCATACTACCACATCAAAATGGCCAGGGCATCCAGAGATCATTTGCGCCGGGTGCCAGTCACTTTCAATTTCGAGCCCTGCCCTTTGGTCTGACCTCAGCCCCCAGGGTCTTCACCAAATGCATGGCAGTGGTAGCGTCTCACTTGAGATGCCAAGGATTCCAGGTGTTTCCGTATCTGGACGACTGGCTCCTCTGCCACCACCCAGCCAACTAGTACAGGCCAGAGACTATACTCTTCAACTGTGTATTCACCTAGGAATTTCTGTAAACTTCGGAAAATCCTTACTACAGCCATCACAAAGTATCTTATTCATAGGAGCGGAATTAAATACACATCAGTTAATTCTAAGACTTCCTCCAGAAAGGATACTTTCACTTCAGACTCACATACGCCTCTCTTCTTCTCTTGTCCAGGAAATCCCCAGCAAAACTGATACTGAAGGTTTTGGGACTCATGTCAGCTTCTCTTATTGCAATACCCTTGGGAAGACTGCACATGAGAGTCCTACAATGGCTACTGTTTGCACAATGGTCGTACCAACAATTACCTCTAACACACGAGATTCTCATAACGAACACATGCAAAACACACCTAAACTGGTGGCTCCAAACGTGCAACCTTTCCAAGGGGAGACCATTTGTGCTACCCACGCTTACAGTTACGGTGACCACGGACACTTCCCTGATAGGGTGGGGGGGCATCTTTCAGGGACAGACAGTCCAAGGCGAATGGACCAATTTAGAGTACAATCTGCACATCAATGTTCTAGAGTTGAGGGCAGTGTTTCCAACACTTTGCTCCCTTCTTCCTCTGGGAACTATTGCAGTTCAGACGGACAACATGTCGGTAGTCTGGTACATAAACAAGCGGGAAACCAAGTCCTATCAGCTATGCAGAGAGGCCATGAGAATCTGGCATGGGCGGAGTCCACGGGTCGCTTCAGAGCAACGACATCCCGGGTCATCCAACGCCATAGCCGACAGGCTGAGCAGAGCAATTCTGTTACACGAAAGTGGTCCCTAAAACAGTCAGTTGCGTAAAGATATCTGTTTGCCTCCAATGAACGCCAAATGCAGGAGCTACTTTTGCCCTATTACCCTCCAGGAAGTCCCCAGGGACGACTGATTCATTTCCTCCCTTCCCCTGATATCAAAGTTTCTCCAGAAAGCCAGAAACCTACACAGGACAATAATCCTCATTGCCCCATTCTGGCCTCGTCAAATTTGGTTCCCTTCCTGATGACACACTGCATTCGGGGACCCTAGATCCTGGACCCAGAGCCAGATCTATTGACTCACCTGGCCAGGGGCTCCACCCCCCGCTTTTGTCCCTCCATCTAGCAGCTTGGCTGCCCACCCCAACTTAGCCAGGTCTGATCTTCTTTGCCTGCAGTTCAGAATATATTAGTGGTTTTTCATTAAAGCTTCCACTACTAAAACATATACTAGTAAATGGAAGCGATTTGTATTCTGGGCGAATACACAGCAGGTGGATCCTGTTATAGCTCCTTTGAATAAAATATTAGAGTTTTAACAGACTTGTTCCATCAGGGTGCTTCTCCTGCCACATTAAGAGTTCAATTGGCTGCCATTTCTAATTTCCATGTGGAAGAATGTGGGCTCCTGTTATGGCCCACAGACTTTGTAAAGCCTTTTAAAAGGGCTTTTCATATTAGACCACCAATTAGATCTCCCGCCACCTTGGAGTCTAAACTTATTGTTATCTAAGTTAATGTTGCCCCTTTGAACCAGCTTCCTCTTGCCCATTGAAATTTTTGTCATGGAAGACTCTCTTTGGTAGCCATTACATCCGCTAAGTAGTATCTGAACTTCAAGCTCTTCCATTAAGCACCCTTATTTGATCTTTCACTCTGACAGAGTTTACTAATTCATCCTTCCTTCCTAAAGTTTGTTCTATTAATAATATTAATCAGTCCATTGAATTACCCACTTTCTTCAAGAATCACTCGAATAAAAGTTCTTATTTGTTGCACAAATTAGATGTTCACAGACAGCTAAGGTTTTACTTGGATAGAACAAAAGATCACAGAAAACTGATCAACTTTTTGTAGCCTTTGCTGATAACAGGAAAGGGTTACCAAAAGAACTCTTTCTAAGTGGTTAACGGATTGTATCATCTATGTCTATGATTCTTCAAATCAAACTCTTTTGCACAAACCCAAAGGACATTCAACAAGGTCAGTGTCTACATCCCTGGCTCATGCAGCTCGCCTACCACTAGACGCTATTTGTGCGGCTGCTACTTGGTCTAAGCCACATACATTCATTTCTCATTATAAGGTAGACAAGGTTTCTAGGGACAGAGCAACCTTTGGTTCCACTGTGCTCAAGAACGTCCTTCCGTGAGTTCCTCAGGAACAAGGAAGAACGGCGAGATTGAACACTATCACATATAGAAGTTATGTCCTTACCATAACGCTCCATGTGGAGTGTTCATCTCGCCTTTTCTTACATTCCCACCCTCCGCCCTTAGGAAGAACGCTCAGTTTTGGTGCCTGGCTGGGGTATTCTGCTTCTGCATTGCAGTTGTTGTGTATATAGTTGACATGTATATATATCTGTATATGTGTATATATATATATATATACTCTTAGTTCTGTGCATATGTGATGTAAGCATGAGTGTGCTCTCTCTGACTTCTGGTTTGCTTGCAAACTAGATCTGAGGTAAAGGCAGAGGGGGATTGTGGGTATTAGATTGTCTCATGCAGAGCTTGAAGAACAAAAGGCGAGATGAACACTCCACATGGAACGTTATGGTAAGGACATAACTTCTATTTACTGTTTATCGTTTTTGCATTTAAGTTACCTGTAACACATTGCATTTAAGTTACCTGGCACTTGCTCACTAAGTCAGCACTAAAAAATTAAAAGCACTACACCCTCACAAACTCCCCTTGAGTACCTTGTTCCCCATTGGCCCTTTTTTTCAATTATAAAGGAATTCCCAATACTATTCTAGCATGTCCAAAGGTCAGTTGTCAATCTCCTCTCCGGTCCAGCTGGTGAATCTGGGAATCTTGAGGCAATGTTACAACGGCCTCATGTACACAGACAACCCTCTCCTTCCAACAAATTCCAACACATGTGAGAGATGCAACCATATAGCCAAACTGGAGGCTAAGCTCTCTCAACTCAGTACTGGCGTAACCAGTCAGGAGGAGAAGGAAACCACACTCACTACAATTCCAGTCTCACATAGACCTACCACGACAGCAAACCAAACACATAAACACACAAAAACATACTCGGAGGCTCTAAATAAAAATCTACCTAAGCAGCAGAGACCTCCAAAGCAGACACCCAAGCAACCGCTACCCCAAAACAAGACACATGCAATACATAGCTCACAAAGCCAGTGTGCTGAACAGTCACAGCCCTTAAGGCTAAACAACACACCTGATACACTTCTAATAAGTGACTCTATCATCAGGCACACTGACGTCCTGCTCACCAGGCTGAACAAGGAGAAAGTCACGGTGAGCTGCCTGTCGGGCACTAGGATCAGCCACATAACACAAGCACTCAGGTCACTCCAAGGCAAGTACAAATATGACTCAGTCATTGTCCATGCTGGTGTGAATGACTTGACACGTACCTCCCTGGACTACATGAAAAGAGACATAGAGGAGCTCTCTGAGCATGTAGCCCAGGCCGGTATGACCCTGACCTTGAGTAGCATCTTACCTTCATCAAGAATTAGGCCACAATATGAAGACAAGATGATCAATTTCAACAATTGGCTTAAGTATTGGTGTCATTCAAAGGGGATCCAATGCCTGTCAGCCTGGGATGATATGCTCGACAAGCCATGATGCTTCACTAGGGACGGCTTGCACCTGTCACCCCTGGGCTTTCGGATATTGGCAAAGGCTCTTGCTACCCCCATAGTGCCTTTTTTAGGCAAGGCTCAAAAGACAAACCCACCTCCATAGGTATCACAAGGGATAAGAAACTAAGAGTAATGCTACTCAACGCCAGAAGTCTAAACCTCAAGATGCATGCACTCAAAACTCTCCTTAGCATGGAGAACATTGATATCTGTGCAGTAACAGAAACCTGGTTCAAGGCTCCCGAGAGCACCCCAGCACTACCAGGTTATACCTCATACCATGCTTTGCGGCCCAAAACTTGGACCGAACCACAAAAGGAGGGGAGTATCAATATTCTCAAAGATACCTACACCTCCAGGTTGGTGGCACAGCACGAAGCATCAGAGACTATCCATGTGCAACTAACAGTGGGTAAAACTGCCTTCCAGTTTATAGCCTGCTACAGACCACCCTCCCAAACCCAGGAACCCCACTCGGCCTTCCTGAGAACACTGGAAAATATGAAGGTCTCTCCAAACACCATTATATTGGGTGACTTCAACTACCCAAACATAGACTGGGAGCATTACTCTAGCTCCAACACCCTAGCCCAAAGATTCCTAGAATTTATAAACTCAAATGCTATGGAGCAACTTGTTACCACTCCCACAAGAGGGGAAAACATACTGGACCTGATCATCACCAACATGGGGACTCTATGCTCCAGACCACCTCACTGGTAAGATCAGACCATAAACTAATCTCTATGGATATTCACATCCTGACCCCATCCCCTGCCCAGAAAACCACAGTGAAAAACTTCTCTAAAGCAAATTTCACACTCCTCAAAACCGAGGTGGAATCCTTCAAAGTCCCTGGGCCTTTGGAAAATATGGCCCAGACTGCAGAATCCTTTATAAACGCATTCTATGAACACCTTCAGGAATGCATGGATCTTGCAATCCCAAATAAAACCAAGACCCAATCCTCCAATGGCAGACGTCCTGTCTGGTGGACCCCAGCCATAAACAAACTATACAATAGAAGGAGGAAGCTACTACATGATAGAGCAAAATCCCAAAAAGGGAAGGCATCTCTGATCAGTATTAGCAAAAAACTACGGGCACTCATAAAATCGTCTAAGGCCAGCTTCAAGAGAAAAATTGCACAGGACACTAAGGATAATCACAAGGCTTTCTTTAGTTATGTTAGGAACCTGGGTGGGAATTCCCAGATATGCTCAGAATTAGTCCAAAATGACAAAAAATACACCGAACCCACAGACATTGCCAACATCCTAGCTGACAGGTTCAGCAAACTTCTCCCCTCCCACCAAAAGGGCAAATATCTATCCCAACAGAGTGCTGCCCCCCTGACATCTCAGATGCTCAGGTAAGAGCCGCCTTCTCCAAAGCAAAAAACATAGCATCAATGGGACCAGACGGTGTCCCGGGCTGCGTCCTACATGAACTCCAAGAAGAGCTAAACCCAAACATAAAACTACTGTTCAATCTCAGCTTTATTATAGGATATGTACCCAAAGAGTGGCATACAGCAACAGTGGTCCCTCTCCACAAAGGTGGTGCTTCAACGGATCCTGGAAACTATCGCCCCATAAGCCTGACTAGCTTGGTCTGCAAAGCTATGGAAAGGATCATCATGGACCTCATAAATAAAGAAATTGGGGACATACAGACACTGGATCCTACCCAGTTCGGCTTTGTTAAGGGCAGATCCTGCCTCTTAAACTTGGTCGATTTCTTTGAAACAGTCACCAAGGCCATTGACGAGGGGAAGGTGGTCCACACAGCCTACCTGGACTTCGCAAAAGCCTTCGATACAATACCCCACTCAGGCATTATAGATAAGCTCACCAGCTTAAATATAAACCCCTATGTCACTAGATGGGTTGCAAACTGGCTCAAGGACAGAACCCACATGGTTAGAATTGCTGGAGCCATGTCAGACTCCAAACCAGTTACAAGTGGCGTCCCACAAGGCTCAGTCCTAGGACCTCTTTTGTTCGGTATATATTTCTCAGAGGTACAGGCCAACACGGAAGGACTGTGGCTGACCAAGTTTGCAGATGACTGCAAACTGGGCGCCATAATCGACTCTCCAGCTGACACAAGCATCCTCCAAAAAGGCTTCATAGAAACAGACAACTGGTGCCAGAGCCATGGCCTCAAGCTAAACGCCAAAAAGTGTATAGTCATCCCCTTTGGCAAAAACAAAGTGCCCACAAATTACCACATAGGTGGTAATCCATTAAGTACAGAAGAAGTAATTAGGGACCTGCGGACCCAGGCTGATAGCAATCTCTCATTTGACAACCACGTCGCCAAAGTGGTTAGAAGAACATTTTATATAGCCCACCTAATCATGAAGGGATTCACATCTAGATGAGGGGAGGTCATCGTGCCTCTTTACTCGTCCCTCATCAGGCCCATAATTGAGTACAATGCCCCTTTTGGGATGTACCTTACCAGACACCTGCAGCAACTGGAAAGACGCCAAAAGTACCTCACCAAGAGGATCAAAGGGCTCAAACAAATGCCATATGCTGCCAGGTTAAAGAAACTCCAGCTCTGCTCAGTGGCATACCGCCTGCTCAGAGGCGATCTGTGCCTAACGTATAAAGCCATGTCCAACCTGGAATTAATGGACATGCTGCACCTCAGAAAATCCAAATCCCATCGAGCTACGCACTCGAGAGACTTGAACCTCAGCACTGAAATAAATAGGACATGCTGGAGGGACATATTCATAACCCAGAGGCTCCCTTCACTCTGGAATAAAATCCCAGTCCAGGTTAGGCAGAGTCCCTCATTGACTCTCTTCAAGAGGAATCTTGATGAGTGGATGGGAGATCGTAGGTTTACCCTGGGTATCACTTCTGTGTCACTGTTGGACAGAGGCACAGTATACTAACCTCGAAAAAGGGCATAGCAAAATTAATTTAAAATGGGTGGCGAAAGCCAAACACACTCTGGCTAGGCTTATAAATGCCCTAGGGCAGATAGCCTAGTATGAACCTATGAACCTATAATCTACATAATCACATACATTTTCTATACTGTTGAATGACTGCGCTGGATGATAAGTTTGTGATAACAACAGCTGTATGTGTATCTGCCATGGCTTAGTGGTAACTCACTTTGACTATAGTTTGCAGCGTCGGGGGGTTGCAACTTTAGAGTGCAGATTATTTTGTTGCTGGGCAGGTTGAGAGCTGTTGGCTACAGAGTGACTAAGGCACATTTGAGCACTTGCAAGCAGGTTTGCGCTGGTTTGCGTGAGGGTAAGCAATGTTATCCTCAGGTTACAGCGTCTTGCACTGAGTTAGCTTCTACAGTGCTTAACCAGTGTAGGCATTGCTTACCACCACACAAACAGGTTTATACCTTCTCACTGCTGCTTAAAAGTGCTTACTCTCGCTTACTCCTACGCTACTTTATGTATTTTACATTTGCTGACCGGAGGCCCAGGGAGACAAGCTCCACAGTAAACCTCAACTAATCATTACATGTAATACAGTGGTGTTCGCATTCATAGTGAGTAACAGATGTAACATAGCTAAGTAACATATTATTCATGCTTAGTTTACATTAACATGTAGGTATTATTCATGCTTAGTTCCAGTTTACATGTCAGGTATGACTGTTCACAAAGGTCAGTTTAAGGTGTAGTTAGATTCCAGTGTAATAGTTCCTGATTTGTTTTAAATGTATACTTACCAACTAAATTGTACACTTACCTACCAAATTGATTTAAACTGTGTTTATTGTTTAATAAAGCATGTCTGTGTTGTTTTAAATTTCAGTAGTTTTGAAATTTGTTTCAGTAAGAAGTGAAACAAAATGTACTATCCAACAATAAACAGATTACTTATTTATTCATTTCTACCATAAGAAAATAATCAATCATTATGATCCACCAATATCTATATCTATCAATTATAGCCTGCATGTACATCAAATGTCTTCTTGTGTTAAAATGGCCACAATAACATATTCCAACTTGCTTTACACAAATGCACAAGAGTACTGCAATGCCAGCCTAATGACTGCTTAACTTGGTAATGACAATGGTAATGGCAAGCAGGGTCAGTCATTCTCATCTGCGGACAACCCCCACTCTGAGTACCATTGTTGACTGTGATTGCCTGATATGTCTGTGGTAAAAATAAATAAATAACCATGGACACAGAAATGTATTTTAAGTTTGTTTCATGCAAGCATATGTATACAGTGGCCACAGGAAAGTATTTTGAATTATTTCACACAAATGCATACTAGTCCTGGAAAGTCAGACTGCTTAAACTGAGCAAACATCAAGAGAGTAAATTACTTTCATCCACAACCATTTCCATCCCATCCAATAGTTATAGCCTAGCCACTTTGGTGTGTGCATTTCATCTGATTATGATAAAGAATTATACCTCTCAACCTCTAGGTGTAAGAATCAAACACAAAGCCAAAATAAATAAATAAATAATGAGGGACAAAGGCTTCCAAATTGGGACAGATTTGAAATATTGCTCTTTAGTTATTAGAAAGTTGCTAAAATAAACTGTTTTATAGCAGCATGCATTTTCTGAAGGAAACAAAATTTACTAAACACTAATAAAAAAAATAACCATTTCAGAACATTTCTACCATAACCCATGAATCTTAAATGTATCTCATTATACAGTGATGATTTGCCAAAGTAACACAGTTTTTATCAGGGGCAGACCAAAACATGAGTCAAAGTCAGGGGAAGTCTGCAAAAACCAGGGACATTTTCAACTTTGTTTTACATAAATAGCAGCCAGAGGGTAAAATATTAAAAAAAAAGAATTTAAACAAGTTCACACTAGTTCTGTAAATTCAGACTGTTTATGCAAAGCAATCAATACATGGGTAAGTTTATTTCAGCCACACACAGTCTGCCACCATACCCAACAGGTGTAGACACTTTGCTTACTATATACCCCTCGAACATCTGATTAAGATCAAAATAATGGCCACATAATGTACTTCCACTTTATTTCACACAAGCATTAGCCCCCAGAATAAAGTACTCCTTTGCTTCAGACAAGTCATATTACTTATGCAAAGCTAGCCCAGAATAACTGAGCAAATGACAGTATCTAGCCATATATATTCATAGACAGCCCCCACACCCAGGCCAGCAACAATATCTGCTTTGTGATCTCAGATGTCTCTGTGCAGTTAAAATAAAATAAGACAGAACTATAATGTATTTTGGTGGCTCTGTTTCACTCATACACAGTTAGTGGCCAGCCACAGCAAAGTACCTTTGTCTCTTGGCTATCCACTATCTGCCTATATCTGTTTAACTGTCACACTAGCATATTCTGCTGATACTCTTTTGATCTGGGAATCAGTGACCATCAGCTATGCCATTTAATATTTGCAGGATTTCTGCTTGTTGTCATCTTTATTAAACAAAGAAGGCAAAGAACAGGAAGCTGCAGCTCTTTTAGGTAGGATTGCTGCATACCATTTATTTATTTTTTTAAATAAAAATATATACATACAAATAAATAAATAAACAGCTCTAGTTGAACAGCATCACTGACCCATTATTGCGCATGTGCAAATGGTACACATTACAAGTATATAAAGACAAATACTCACAGTGTCATTTAATTTTTTTATTAAAAATAAACACTTTTTATTAATGATTGTTTTGTTCAGCACATATACTAAAATGAGTTAGTAGTGCTGAACATAACAAACTTTCTTAAAATAAAATGACTTTGTTGCAGATACTTGGTAGCTGGCTATACCCCACCCCCAGAGTTGTGAGCACTGGGTAATCACTCATATCAGCCCTATTTTAATCTGACACTGGGTGGATTGGTATTTTTGCCAGCATGCCCTTCAGTTGTTTTGGGGTTATGGTTTTATTAAACTGAATTAATGGTAGTTAAGAATGGACTGTAAAGGCTGCATGTGGGGTTCTGGGTGAAAGGTTTGGGATGTGATTGTTGTGGTTTTCAAATATTACTTTGAATATGTTGTATTATTTTAAGGTTACAATGTTCAGATCTATTGCTGTGATGAAAGCTTTTGTGGCTAGAAAGACATTTATATTGTTCCAGAATTATTTAGGTTGTGTCGTATAGTATTGCTATGTTTTTTTTTTTTACAGTTTTGAGATTTTTGCTGTGTTAATATTGATTCTAATGGTCTTTCTGAGTGCTTTATATAGTTTGTTTGTTGTTAACATACAGGTTGCTTTTCCAGTATTTTCAAGGGTTGTATTTGCTTCTAATTAATTGCACTGTTTGAGGTACTAACCATGGCACTATGCAAGATTGGTTAAAGTTTATCTTGGATAAATGCTAGGGAGTTGCAGAAGAAATGTAGCACCTATTCAGGTGAGGTGGCCATATCAGAGAGGTGAAGTTTATTCTTAGTTCTTTGATATTCAGACTGTTCTGATATGTTTCCCGTCCTTATACAGCAGGAAGGAGCCTGTTTATTTTGGGTCCAGTAAGACAATAGTGGACTGTAGACTCTTACTGAATTGTGAGTACTAGTAGACTGCAACATTTTCTGAAATGTTTGCTAGGTCTGTGTCAGTTACTGAGTGTTTGATAGTGACTTGATTAATTTGGCTAGTTGTATTGCCTATTTATGTAAGATTCCTAAAAGTAATATGTTTTAAGATTTTTTTAAGATGGTCAATGACAATGAGGTTAATGTCTCTAATAATTATTAACTGATTGTGCTTGACCAGTGATTCTATCTTATTTAGGAAGTTCATGAAAATGGTTGTGTTGATGGGGAGAGGATATATATTGAGGAAAGGAAACATTTTATGTTTATGAAAACATATTTGCATTAGGGTCCAGTCAGGATTACAATATGATGATGATTTATTTTGCTCTGTAAGTATCATGCCAACTGGGATATTGTCTTGTATTAGGGTAAGTTTACCACCTCCTAATTGTAGGTCAGGACAGTTGTTTTGCATTCTTTCAGACAGGATTCAATGATGGTGAGGTGTTGTCGCAATAGGTCTGGTTGTGGCCATTTTTTTTTTGTTTATACTGCATCTGTTCATTTTACCAATGGTAATATAACAGGGCCCAGGGTTTTTAGTTAGATGTCACCAACCTGCATCATCAAGATGGTTGTTAGGAGCATTAGTATGGTATGAGGTCTAAATATTGGTTGAGTTGGTTGTTGCATGATGTTAGTCTGAGAGATAGTCTAAACAGCTTTCTTCTACACACACCAGTGTTTTATTTTCCATTGGTTCTACTACTTTTATGCCATGACTGTTTCAAGATTTACAACCCCCCCCAAAAAAAAGCTGTTGCTATGGAAGCCTGGAAAAAGTCCACTCCCATAGCCTGATTGCTCTGCAAGGTCTTTACATTGGCAAGAAGACATTGTTAACAATGAGTGACAGTCTCCTTTTTAGTAAAATGGAGCCGATCTGGGGTTCTTCCCTGGTTATCCTTCATCCCCATGAGAGTCATGTTCTTCAAGGAAGAAGAAACTTGAGGCAGGTCCCATATAAAACATGGACATACTTACCATTGGTTATATTCTTCATTCACTTCAGTTTGAATCATTTCTTGCACTTTCCAGTTGAAAATGGTCTCGTCATCTCATCTGGCTGCTGTTTATGTAGTCCTTTTGTGGGTAGTAGTTTCTCCATCTATCTCTGTTTTCCACAGCAGCCATAGCACCACAGTATCCTTGCTAATGTTAGTGAGTCTAGTATATAGTTTAGAGCTCTCTCTTACTGAGGAAACAAAAATGTTTACTAAAATGGAAAACAAATTTGTGCATACCTGAGAGAACAATTTAGTTCTGCCTCCTTGAAGTCTTTTTGGTCTAGAAGTTGTTTACTTATTGATCAGGCGTTGTCCTGCAATGACCACATTTTGTGGGATGTCAGTCACATCATTGCTGGGCTTCTTTTTAGAGGAGCCTTGTCATTAATTCCTTGTCGATTGCAATTTGGTTTAAGTGCTTTCTGTTTTAGTAAGTGGTAAACTGTTTTGTATAGTTCCTTTTGGTGGATTTTGAAAGGCTGTCATCAAGTGCATTGGTGTGAGACAATATAATGTCCTTTGGCCTTCTATCTAGTGTCATGCACTGCACTACCTTATTAATTGCTTTCTCTGTTTACACTGCCATTGTAAAAACCCTCTTTCTGGTTGTACTGTAGTTAGGTTTGGTTTTGACTCTGATGCAGATATTGAACCACCATAGCAGTATAACTAGTATCCATTAATCATGGAAGTGATTCAGTTTCCATTTATTTCCACTTACTTGGCTTGTTTTTCTGAATCATACTCGTTGTCTAATAAAATGCACATGGTCTGCACTCTACTGTCATAGTGTCTTTGCTGAAAGGCATTTCTTTTTTTTTGAAGTTGGAAAACATGAATTCTATAAGGTAATAGTTTATTAGGGCTATCATCAGCATTTCTTGACTGAGCTTCTCAGGTCTGCTGAACTATTGTCATGAACTCTCATGGTTAGGATTAACTCCTGGTTCAGACAACTGCAAGGGTAACACTGCCTGATCCCTATTGTTCCTCGGTGGGTGTGAACATGCATGTGTGCCCCCTTTGCGTATGACTTCTCTCGGTAGTTCCGTCACTTCCTCTTCTGTTTTGTTGGCTCTATAGTGGAGTAACGGCAAAAGAGTTCTCAGTCTTACTGTCTTCATTCCTGAATTCTAAAGCCACTGAGTAATTCCCAGACTTTGTTTCTCAAGGATTAAGAGATTTTTGGTGGTGGTGTTAAGGAAACACTCTATCACATTTATATTTAAAAGAACAAAATTCCATATGATCTGCAGGCAAGAGGTTTTCCCATTTGGATTGCCTTCTGGCTTCTACTCTCATAGGTTCATAGGTTAGTAGGTTCATAGGTATATACAATTCTAGCAACCACCAGGGCCTTTATAAGTCTAGATGTGCAACTTGACCCAGTTGTGTCCCTTTTTTTTTCATATGATCTGCTGGCAAGAGGTTTTTCCATTTGGCTTTCCTTCTAGATTCTGTCATCATAGGTTCATAGGCTGATAGGTTCTTAGGAATATACTAGGCTGACAACCACCAGAGCTTTTATAAACCTAGTTGTGCGACCCAACATAATTTTGTTCCTGTGTATCATGGGCATTTATTAGGAGGGGGAGTATGTTATGTGGGGGGGACATATGTTATTTACTGTCTGCCTCTGTCTATCAGAGACATGAGGTCCAGACCTGGGGTATAGTTCAGATTTCCTATCCACTGGTTAAGGCTACGCATAAAAATGGTTAAGGATGGACTCTGCTTCACATGGATGGAAGAGGTATATCTCAGGTCACTAATGCCCACATGGACTGTGATAGGATCATAGTGGTGCCTGTGGTTACTTGGGCATTCTATTGATTCTGCCTTTTGTTGTTTCTTCCATACTTGTTCATTAATCAGCCATCGCTGCTTTCTGTTTAAGTGAAGGTCATTTTTTTGTCTCAGCAGTGATTGGTAAAGCAGTAATGGCTCAGCGTTTCAAGCTAGGATCTGTAGTGATATACATTGTCACTCTCTGGGATTGGAACTTTATGCTCCATGAAGTGCTAAATTTAGTTCCCTTAAAATGTATTTCTTTCAGTGATGTAAATGTGTGCTGAAAAACACTTTTCTAGCGGTTGCCACCTCAGACTTGGGGATCTCTGAGCTCTCTTTGATTATGTGTAAGAAGTATTATACTGTATTTCATAGACACAGTATGTTGTGTCTCTTCCGAAGGTGATGCCTAATCATATTGCAGAATATTATATTCACATTCCAATCTTTTCCTCCAAACCGGAAAAGCTCTGGGATTAGGATTTTGTATACTTTAGATGTCACAGAATGTTTATTGTTTCTGGGGCAAGTGCATTAAAATATCAAGTTAGGCAGTTGTTGATTTTCCTAAATAAAAAACGCATGTGCCAGCTGTTTGCTCATGACGTTGTCATTTGCCATAATGAACAAGGCAAGAGGATGTAGAATATATTGTAGAGAAAATACTAGAGGATGTGCCTGAAGCAGCCATTTTTATTGCAGTGACTTTGATATCAGTTCACATCTTCACCAAGCAGTATTAAGTAGATATAGTGTCTAGGAGTCGAGCAACATTGGACAGGTTGTACTTCAGGTATATCTACTCAGTGTAATCCTTGTCCTCTTCCTCTTTATTAGACCTGCACATTGGTTAAGACTCTGTCTTGTAGGAACATCTGCTACCAGAGCTATAGAAATCAAAACTGTACTTAGCGTTTAGCCTTTATTTCACTATTGGTAAGTCAGGTGACTAGTCTTTTTTTTATTGGTACCATTACTTCTTGTTAGTCTTTATCATGAACAAGAGAAAGTTGGAAAAGGCAACAGAGTGGTGCATCAGATGTGTGCTGTGTCCATAAGTCACATGTTGGTGGATCAAAACCATCTTCTGCTATGCAAAGGGTAGAAAGCTTTTAACACTCTTGAGGTTTGGGGGAAAGTTTGGAGTAACAGTTAAGGTCTTCACCTCACAGACACAAGGTACAGAGGTTGATTCTGACCTCAGGCTATTGACTAGACTTAAAATGGCCCTTCAAGGCAGTTAGCCTAATATTTACCTATGAAACAGAGGGGGGGGGGCACAACATCCTTGTAGCTCATACCCTTGTGTTGGCTAGTCCCTTAAATTGCTAAAGATAAAAAAATAAGCTTTGCAGTAAGATCATACTGACTTAAGTCCTATATGCAAAAGCATGTTATAGGAGTCCCATTCAAAGATCTTCTGATAGGTACTCACGCAAATGTACTTTAAAATCATCTGTTGGTATAATGCATGGCACTTTAATAATCTGTTAGAAAATCTTCAGCAGAAGACCAATGTTACAGGTAAAAAATGTACACGCCCTTATTAAACTCTCTTGCTAATTGGTTAGCATTTTGGGCAAATCAATTTATCAAGCCTTGATCTGCCATCTCAGACTACTTAGAGAAGCACTTGGTTACTCGAATTTTTTCCGAAAACAGCCTTGAGCATAGTAGAGCACCAAGATGAAACTATGCAGCTTCAGTTCCGAGTAATACAAGTAATATACTTAAAGTATGCAAAGCACTTTCATTTGTTGCATACAGGCATGCTCTTACAGGCAGGATGACCTTTTCATTAATGTATTTGGAAGGGTCTGCCAAAGAGTTCTGAAGTGAGAACATGAGTACAATTGTTTTAACGCTTAGGAGATGTGATCACAGTTAAGGTGAAGCTCTGCAAAGGAAAACAAAAATATCCAAAGATCTGTCAGTTACCTTAGTTTGACTACTCTGTGGTGACTGCTTCAGACTAACCAGAAATCTGACTATCCAAAACTACAGCTCACTTCTGTCTTTTCATATCTTCATGCTGTCCAAATGAGTGCAATGATTGTACATATAATAACATGGTCTTATATATGTCTGAACAGTACTTCAGAAAATTGAACATGTTGTTTATGAAAATTTTTTCTTCAGCTACAGGTCTATATTTTTAGTATTTCCTAAACATACCAGAATGTACTACTGAGGAATTAAATTATTCAGTTATACGTAGGTGCATATAGTGGGTATTTCATCTAGGTATGCTATCAAGCTTGCTTACAAGTCAATTTTTTAACCATTAAATAGTTGCAGAGGGTATATATTGCTCTTTGCTTCAGTTATTTCAAGTGTGACATGCATTTTGTGTATGATTTATCCATGTACTTCAGTTGTCTCACTGTGAACAGGGTATTCATTTTTCTGTGTTGACTGTATTTATGCTCTGCACCATGAAACCCTCACATTTGTTTACATAAACAATACTGGTTGTTGTTTGTCTTTTGTCTTTTCCCGGTTAGGGGTCGCCACAGCGGAACTCCGGTCCGCTAATGATTGGCAGTTGTTTTTTATGGTGTCGAGTTGCCAGCCCGACGCCCAACCTTCAACGAAGACACGCCCATTCAACGCATGTCTTTCGAACACCCCCTCGACCGCAGGGAGGACATGCAGACTCCACACAGAAGGCACTCCCAACCCAAGCCGAGAATCAAATGGGAGAACCTCTTGCTGTGAGTCAACAACGCTACTGGTGATTTGGTTATTTCTGTTATGTGTTAAATAGTTAAACAAACTAGTTACAAGTGCTGTTCTTCAAGGAATACCCCGGATTGCATGGTAAATTGCATGCCTCTGAGTTTCACAGTCTTCAAATAGAAACTGAAAGAATCAAACCCATGGCTGCAAGGCAACTCAGCCTTAGCATTCTGAAGAAGCTAAAGAACTAAATTAATCTTGAAGTTATATTATACTTCTGTTGATACTTTATGGTTGAGATGTAGATATAAATGGGTCTTTATATCAGCTTACTTACTGTTACAAAAAATAATGAATATTGCCTACAGAATTAGCACTAGCCTACTTATTATTTTTATTAATGGCCTTTCTGTGAGTTTCTTAAGGATTACCTGACAACATGAAGAAGATTCTCTCTTTCAAAGCATATGCCCCTTTGAAATCAAGAAGTTCTATAATAAAACAGTTTTGTTTCTAAAAAGGTACAGTGTTACTGTTGACATGTTTAACTTAATGGACTGGCAATTGCTGTGCTACTGTTTCTAAAACTGTAACTAGGGATTTAACCAGCAGTACAACAAAATGTGAACTTAATTACTTTATAGGTAGAAAAGCTGTACTTTTTTTTTGCTATGACTGGTATGATTGAAGTCATCCGAGAGGTCATTGTAAGTCAATGATGAGTGTTGTTATTGAAGGATATCCTCATGTAGGAAAAAAGTTGACTGCTGGACTTCAGTTCAGTGATTAGAAGGAGAACAAGAAAAGACACAGATCACACACTGTCTTTATTAGGTTAGGCTTCCAAGCAACAAATGTGGATGAAAACACACCAAGGAAGTTGTCCTCACTGTATTAGGCCAGTCTTGAAAAGAGAAGATAGCTAAACCCATACTAGTTTTTGTACTTCTAAGGTCTTATAAACTGTGATGTAAAATCACTATAATTTTTTAAACATGGACAATGTATATGTGTGAGTGTGTGTGGTGTGGTACAGGGCTTATAAACTGTGATGTAAAACCGCTACAATTTTTTTTTGAATATGTAGAACGTGTATGTGTGCAGTGGTGGAGTTTAAACATTGTAAGCTGTTCTGGTTTCTGTTAACTGATTGAAGTCTTTTTTTGGGGGGGCAACCTGATAGCATTATGTGGTTAAGTGACTTGATCAGAAACACGGAGGAAAATGGAAATTATACTGGTCCATGGGATATATACAGATTGCACCTCTCAACTTCTTAGAGCAAGAAATCTGGGCAAAACCATAAATAATGGGGGGGGGGGCAAAGCCCAGAAATAGGGAACATTTTTAACTGTTGCTCTTACAAACTTAGAAAGTTAGTAGAATGACAATCTTTGCATTACCATGCTTTTTCTGAAGAGTATGAAGTCTGAACCTCAAATGTCTGTCATTATTTTCTGGCTTCAGTCCTCAATGACTTGTGCATACCTCTCAAGTGTCCAGATATTTGCAGAATGTCCAGATTTTTGCCTCATAGTTTTGGTCTGTTTCTCAAAAAATTGTAGATGTGAAGTTGTTCAATCTCGCTGTTCATTCTTACACATGGGATCAGCTCCGAGTCGGCCGCTTTCACAAGCTCAAGGTTTTAGAGTAGCTCGAGGCCAAGACCCTATCCCATGATGCTCTCTTTCTCACCTCAGATCTAGTTTGCCGCTGCTACAGATCGGAGGTCGAGAGAGAGCTCGGTCCAGTATTTCTTGCATTACTTAAAATTTAGATATTTTTGCAGTCTTTCTTATAAATAGTGTGTTCTTGGCTAGTTAGACTTAGTTTTGTGTTCAGGGTTTGTCCTTGCTGTTTTCAACAACATTTTTCATCTTTATAGAGCAGCTGCTCTTAGGCCTTCTTGGCCGTGTTTTTTGTGGGTTGATAAAAAAATATTCCCTATCCTGGTATAACAGTTTAAAAAACCTTAGAAACTTTAGAAAGTTAGAAAAGTTATAGTTAATGTTTGAGATATATATATATATATATATATATATATATATATATATATATATATATATATATATATATATATATTAGTGTTGTAGACTTTACTGCTTTAGCGTTTTGCTGTGTGTGTTGTGTTATTAGCTAATCTAATATTAGATTGGGCTACTTTTTCTTGAGTGGTTTGTCTTAACCAATTATATAGATTTGTTGTTCAGACTGGTGCATATATTTTTTGTATTTGATACGGCTGATCAAAATGAAAAACAAAAGTCCAGAGTAAAGAAATGCCCTAAGTGTGGGCAGAAAGTGTCCATAACTGATTTGCATGTCAGTTGTGTGTACTGTTTAGGGGCAGTCCATCTCCAGGAGGATTGCTCCATTTGCCACTCTTTTAGCAGCAGGGTGTTACTGGAGCACAGGAGAAAACTGGTGGACAGGGGTTTGCTGAAACCAGATTTCCAGGAATCATTGGACAAGGCTGACCAGGCTTTTAAGTCATCGAAGGGTTCAAAGTCTTCTAAAGCTTTGTCGGAGACTAATTCGTCGGCTCCAAGTCTTGATGTGAAGGTGAGGTCACCAGTTCCGCAGTCTTCAGAGCCGAGCACCGAACTGGTTTTTCAGAGCCAGTCCCTGGTATTGGAGCCAGTCTCCGAAACCTTGAGGTCACCCATTTTGCAGTCGGTGGCTTCTTCGATACCTTCTACTTGTTCTTCGAGAACCCTCTCCGATGTGGATGTTGACCGAGTGGTGCAGAGGCTTCTCGAGAATCCAGCACTAGCCAAATTATTATCAGCTTTGACCCAACTGGTTTCGGAGCCGAAGACCATTTTACCTGCTGTGTCTACTCCTCCTCCGAGCCGAGCTGGGCCTTCGGAGCCGGGGGAGGGGGAACAGATGATTGTGGAACCTTCATAACTGAGGTCTGTTCCAGTGCCATTGACTCTGTCAACTCAGACTACTTCAGTGCCATTTAAGGAACCTGGGAGCCGACACTCTCTAGTCGGCTCCGGGGGGGGAGAGTCGGACCAATGGGTCAGTTCCGACCCTTCCTCTCGGAGCTGCGGCACGGATGAGCTCGGCTCCTTCCTCTGGGTTGGAGCCCACTGTGTCACCGCCAGGGAGGTTGCTGTCTTCTTCGGAACCGGCTGCTTCCTTGCTTCAGAGCAGTGGAGCCTTTGATGCTATGAGGAGGGTTATGTCTTCCAAGACTCCAACATCATCAGGGCCTTCCTCCTCCTCCCCTAAAGTGCCACTTTCTACCTCTACATCACAGGTCCCTGTAAAGCGTTGAGACCCAGAGCCTCAGGTAGCCCCATTGGGTGACCCATGTTCTACTGAGACCTCACCAGAAGCCCCCACTGATGAGGTTCTCAGGAAGAAGCTTGGAAGAGGAGGCATTTGGACACCCCACAGGAGTCTATTACATCAGACACCAATTTAGAGGAGTCAGAAGGGTCCCCACGGTCCCCCTCGGAGGATATCTCCTTTGCTGATATCCTTGAAGTCCTTAAGCAGAGAGGTGACTGGCAATCCATTAGCCCTACTTCATGATGAGTCGGTGCTCCTGAAGGACTTTGGGTCTCAACCCTCCACCTCCTGGATGACTCCACCCTTCGATGAACTAATGGAGTTGGTTGCTCGAAGGACAAGGGAGTCTCCTGATACTGTGGAACCTGTCCCTTGGAGGCTCAACAAATTTATTACGTCACCCTAAGACAAAATGTTCCTTACCAAGATAGCGCTGGTTGGTGCCATGGTGATCTTATCAACAACTTCCGATGTCATTCTTGATAATGATTACAGATTCATGCAGAAAGGATCTTCAATGGTGGTTGACCAGCCATCATGTAACAGTAAGTCACCCATTTATTCTTCCCCTGCCATCAGCCATGGTGACCATGGACGCTTCTCTGATAGGGTGGGGGGCTTTTTCAGGGATGAACAGCCCAAGGCACCTGGTCAGAGACAGAGTCACAGTTGCACATCAATGTCCTGGGGTTGAGAGCGGTACTTTTGGCATTGCAGTATTTCCATGACTCTCTACCTCTGGGGATGATTGCGACCCAGACCAACAACATGTCTGTGGTCTGGTATATCAACAAGCAAGGGGGAACCAAGTCTTACCTCTTATGTCGAGAGGCCCTGAGAATTTGGCAGTGGGCTGTATTCACCAGGCGCTTTCTGATAGCAATGCACATCCTGGGGAAATCCAACTTGATCGTGGGCAAACTGAGCAGAGCCATTCTGGTGCTGCACAAGTGGTCCCTCAAATATGAAGTTGTGGAGATGATTTTCCGCAGATGGGGCCAGCCTTGTTGTGACCTGTTTGCATCCCCTATGAATGCCAAATGCAGAAGCTACTTTGCCCTAAATCCCTCACCAGGGGCAGCTCAAAGAATTCGCTCGTACATGATTGACCCCTGGGACTCCTATATGCCTTTCCACCAATTCCCCTGATTCTGAAATTCTTGCAGAAAGCCAAAGCTCTGGGGAGGACTGTAATTTTACTAGCCCCATTTTGGCCTCGACAGATTTGGTTTCCCTTCCTTCTACTCTACCAAATAGAGGAATCGTGGATTCTGGACCCAGTTCCAGATCTACTGACGCATTCATCAAGGGCTCTTCATCCTTCTCTTCATTCCCTCAGATTGGCAGCTTGGCTGCTCCAATTTCCAATTTAGCCAGGTCACATGATTTCTCCTCAGAGATACAGCATATCCTTGTATCCTCTCATAAATCTTCCACCAGAAAGTTGTATGCTAGCAAATGGAAGCAATTTGCTTTTTGGGCTTCGCAAAACAATATTGACACATATGTCTCCCCAATTGCTAGCATTTTGGAATTCCTGACTAAGCTTTTTCATGAAGGTGCTGCAGCTGCCACTATAAGAGTTCAATTGGCTACAATTTCGAATTTTCTCTTCGGATCTGAAGGTTCTAACCTAATGTCTCACAGACTATGTAGGGCCTTCTTAAAAGGTACCATACATCTTAGACCGCCTGTTAGACAACCTTTTACTCCTTGGAATCTGAATTTGGTGTTATCACAGATTATTCTTCCTTCCTTTGAGCCTGCATCATCCTGCCAATTAAAATTTCTCTCTTAGAAAACTATCTTCTTGGTAGCCATTACCACAACACGTAGAGTGTCCAAACTTCAGGCCCTATCTATCAAACCCCCATATTTGGTGTTTCACCCTGACAGAGTGTCACTGAGGACTAACCCTTCCTTTCTTCCAAAGGTATGTTCAGAAGCTAACCTGAATCAAACTATTGAACTCCCAACTTTCTTCAGTAACCATTCTAACAACTTGGAGTATATATTGCATAAACTTGACATTCACAGGCAATTAAGATTCTATTTGGCTAGAACAAAAGAATTTAGAAAATCAGAATAACTCATTGTTTCTCATGCTGACGCGAAGAAAGGGCTACCAGTATCCAAAGTTACTCTTTCCAAATGGTTAACTGATTACATAAAATTCACATACTTCTGAGTGAATCAACCTTTAGAACATAGAGTGAAAGCGCATTCCACTAAGGCTGTTTCTACTTCCTCAGCTTATGCTCCTAGGCTGCCTTTGGACATTATGTGCAGCTGCCACTTGGTCTAAGCCGCATACCTTCATCACACATTACAAAGTAGATAGGGCCTCCAGGGACAAGGCTTCCTTTGGTTCCATTGCCCTCAGGGATATACTACCATGAGCCATCCAGGATTAGTGTGCTTGGGACGCTACCCATGTGTAAGAGTGAACGGCGAGATTGAACAACTTCACATAAAGAAGTTATGTACTTACCATAGCATTCCATGTGAGTTGTTCATCTCGACTTCATTCTTACATTCCCACCCGCCTTCCCCCTCCAGGCTTCTCGAAGAATGAGTGAGACTTTGCTGTCTGGTGGTCTTGTTCTAAGATTTCTTACTCCAGCTGGAGTATCATTTATGTGTTATCATGTTTTACATGTTGGAATCAGCAAACCAGATCTGAGGTGAGACAGAGAGCATCATGGGATAGGGTCTTGGCCTCGAGCTACTCTAAATCCTTGAGCTTGTGAAAGCGGCCGATTCAACCCATGTGTAAGAATGAAGGCGAGATGAATAACTCACATGGAAAGTTATGGTAAGTACATAACTACTTTTTTTTCTGTCAAATCATTGGAACATCCTTGAGGACTGAAGTCAGACAATGACAGACATTGAGTTTCAGACTTTATGTCCTTTAGAAAATTCATTCTAATGCAAAAAATATTGTTCTATCAACCTTCTAAGTTTGTAAGAGAAATATTTAAGAATCATCGCTATTTTAGGCCTTATTTATGGCTGTGTCTAGATTTATTGCTCTAAGAGGTTGAGAGGAGTGAACTTGCCAATAATTTGCCAGAAAACCAATGTTTTATGTGGAAAAGTCCAAAAATATGAGGCAAAACTCTGGACAGTTGTCCAAGTACAGATGTAGGTTCATAAGTGTATACTAGGCTAATGACCATTGGGATCGTTATAAGCCCAGCCATGCAACCCAAATGCATCCCATGAGTTATTGTGCTGTAGAGGTTATTTTAAAGGGTGTATGCTGGTTACGGCATGCTTAGCAACTGCCTTTGTCCATCAGAGACACAAGTGTCAGACAAGGGGTGAATTTCTGATTTTCCCTCCACTGGTCCAGGTTGTGCTTGAATAGGTTTAGGGAAGAACTCTGTTTCTTATGCATGGGAAGCCTATTCCAAAGAATGTGTATTCTGTGACATACATATCTGTCCCTCTAACATGTGCTATTTAAGTCACAAGCAAAGTTTAAATCATTAGATCTAGTAGTTCTGGTGGTGGTCAATTTGTAGATATGCAAAAGATCCATCAGAATGGAATCCAAGGATGCCTTGTATCCCAGGCATAAATCTCCTCTCAGTAGACTGTAGGAAACAGCATATAGAGATAGGGCTTTCAGGTGATCTACATAGGACATTGTGTTTGCACCCTGTATTCTTTTTGTGAGAAACCTCTGAGGACATTCCAGTTGTTGCATGTGCTTGCTCAGGTACATACTGAAGGGGGCTGAATACTTAATGATGGGTCTCATGAGTACAGTGGCACAATGACTTCCTTGGACCTAGATGCCATGCCCTTACTTGTAATAGACATAGAATGACTCTCCTACTACCTTAGACATATGTTGATTGGAAGCTGGGTTACTATCTACATGAGTCTCAAAATCACTGACTACTGTGTTTAATTTTAGGGGTGTATTATCAATGAAGTAGTTTCTTTGGGTGGCCAACTTCATAAGAGGTGCTATTATTTATTTCTTGCCACTGAGTTTTAAACCATGGCTTAGGCACCAGTCATTTGTCTATCTTAGACCTTCCTGTAAGATGTTAGTATCTTGAGGGGGCTTCTATGATTGCTTGTGCTTGCAATTATTTGCATACTTGGTAAGTCAGAGGCCCTTGATATTGGTCTTGGCTTCTGAAAAACAGATTCCAAAGAAGATCAGACCCCACAAAGAGCCCTGGTGGACTCCACTGGTGACCAGCTACTTTGTAGAGGTGGTCTCTCCAAACCTAACTTCATGTGCCCTGTCTTTGAGCCAGCTGGCTGTCTAGAATGTTCCACAGGGGCTTATGCCTAATTTCATGACTTTGTTTACAATGCCCGAGTGAGGCATTGTATCAGATGCCTTAACTAAGTCAAACTAGGCAGTATGCACTGTTTTGCCATAATCCATTTCTTTGGCGACCTTCTCAAAGAAGTCCTTCTCAAAGAAGTCCACCATGTTCAGTAGGTGTGATCTGCCTTTAATGAAACCAAACTAGGTTGGGTCCAGTGTCTGCAGATTTTCTATGTCCTTGTTAATCATTTCCAGGATAATTCTTTCTATAGCTTTGCACTTGAGACTAGTCAGACTAATGGGTCTGAAGTTCTCGAGATCTGTTGATGGTCCTGCCTTGTGCAGGGGGATTATTGTTGCATTCTCCCATTCATGTGGCAAGACGCCTGTGCAGAGGATATTGCTGAATAGTGACACTAGTGGCCCTGATAGGTCATATTTTAGGATATTTAGCAGGCAACCTGGGATATTATTGGGGTCTATGGATGCTGTAGTTTGGCCTTCAAGAGCCCATCTAAGACCTGCTCCCTACTGATAGTGGGAGGGATTATTTTAGATGGCATTTCCTGAGGTATGGCTTGGGGTAATGGGGGGGGGGGTAAGGTTATAGCTGAATTTGTCAGACAGAAGATTTGCTATATCTCCTGCCTCCATGAATGTAGCTTCATTTACCAACAGTTTGGCACACTGTTGCATATTTACTTTCAGGTTTTGGACATAGCTAAAAAAGGCATGATGGTTTACCTTGGCCTAGGACACTTTCTAACCTTGAAATTTATTTTGTTGGACTTAATTAGTCCTCATAGTTGTCTATTCAATATGATAAAGGATATTTTATCTTTTTTAGTGTTACACTTCCTAATTTTACCTCTGACTTTTTTTCCTTTTGTTGTACAAATGTTTAATTTTGGATTCCACCAGGGTGTTTTTTTTTGAGTTAGCTTTGGGCTTACTTCTGGTAGGCACAGGAGCCTCTGTAAATTTTTGATATGGTTGTACAGGGCTACTGTGAATATTTCCACATAGGCTGCTGAGTAGTTTCCAACTGCTACAGGGTTTGCTATGATTACAGTATTGATTCTTATTTAGAAGGAAACTGCTTTCTGGTTCAACCTTACCAGAGATGATATGACACTAGAGAGTGTAAGATTTTCCCATATTTGTGAGTACCATGTTCAATATGTTTATACCTCTAGCAGGTGTATGCACTAATTGACCTAGAGTATTTGTGTGTACAAAGTCTAGAAATCTCTGAACCTGCAAATTTGGGGTCATGTAGGTTTCCCAGTTTGTAGAGGACTAATTAAAGTCTCTCTTTAGTATGGTATTTGGTTGAAGGGTGAGTGCCTTCAATAGGTCTAAGTATGAGCTATGGGTTTTATGAGACATACAGAATGACCTGTAGATTGTTAGGGTAGAGTATGGGACCTTATCTATGGTAAAATGGATGTGGAGAAACTTCAGTGCATCATCTTGTTTAACCAACATTGAGGTATACTTGTTATTGGTGTAGATTGAGACACCACCTTTTTTCCCTGTCTGAGCAGTTGCTGGACCAAATGTGTGGAAGGCACTCAAGCCTTGCACTGCTAGGGTACTCTCAGTGGCTTTAAACCATGTCTTGATAACTATATAAATGTCACTAAAATAACTGAAATACTACCATCCTTGTAGAAAATGCACTCAGGAAGTAAAAATAAAAATCCAGTAATTTATTAGTATTAAGCGCTTTCATCTCCTGTAAGAGACTTCATCAGATTACAACTTCCTACTAAAAATTAACCTTTTAAATACTTTCAATTAATGACATCATAACTGAACCTCATTAATTCCAAAAAGTTTTATACATAACATTAAAGAAACCATGTCATAAAAATGTTGAATACATTCAAAAACCCTACTAAAATTCACATATAAACATATAGTATCTACCTACTTATAGTAATGTAAAACCCAAATTCACATACATAAATATAGGGTCTATATTATAAGATTGACATGTGAAAACATCGAACAACATATGGATGACACCATATGGTCAATGTCTTCAAACATCGACCTTATAAAAAGACAAAAAAGAAAAAAGTACCCTAACGGGTTTAAGCAGGGGGACGAGCTCCCCTGCACCCCCACATGAGGGCTGCACCCTCCACACCCCCGCTACTTAAATATACCAACTCCAAGACTGCACTACATTGCAGTAAATGGAAATCTCCCCTTACGGAGATTTCCATTTACACGCTCGAGATTCTGAGCGTTCGATATTCTCGTGTTGACAATGTGAGATTCAACATTGTTGGCTTTCGAGAATATAATATAGACCCTAAATATATCATGTTTAAAATTATATATTACTAAAATTTATTAGCCCTTTCCAACAACATGGGAGCAATAGAAACAGTCTCAATCAGACCGGGTGGAAGCATTGCAGCTAACTTAAGCTGCCACTGAGTTTCTCTTTTCATAGTTTCATAGTTTTATAGTTTAGTACTAGGCAATCTGCCCTGGGGCATTTGTAAGCCTAGCCATAGTGATGTGGCTTTTGCCACCCCATGAAATGGTACAAAAATGTACAGAATAAATTTAGAATACTGTGCCTCTGTTTAGTAGTGACACAATGAATGTCCCCTTATATAATAGAATTAGTTTACTGTGCCCCTGTCTAGCAGTGACACAGATGTGACCCCTGGGGTAAACTTACGATCTCCCATCCACTCATCAAGATTTCTCTTGAAGAGAGTCAGTGAGGGGCTCTGCCTAATACGAACTGGGATCTTGTTCCAAAGCATGGGAAGCCTCTGGGTTATGAATCTATCCCTCCAGCATGTCCTATTCATACTTGTGCCGAGGTTTAAGTCTTTAGCTCTCGTGGTCCTGATGGATTTGGATTTTTTTGAGGTGGAGCATGTCCATCAGATCCTGATTGGACATGGCCTTGTACATCAGGCAGAGATCACCTCTGAGCAGGCGGTATGCTACTGAATAGAGCTGAAGTTTCTTTAGTCTGGCAGAATAAGACATATGTTGGAGACCCTTGATCCTCTTGGTGAGGTACTTTTGTGGTCTCTCCAGCTGTTGCAAATGCCGGGTGAGGTACATACCAAATGGGGCATTGTACTCAATCATGGGTCTGATGAGGGAGGAGTATAGGGGTACAATGACATCCTTGGATCTGGATGTGAATCCCTTCATGATGAGGTGTGCAAGGTAGAATGTTTTTCTAACCACTTTGGCAACCTGGGTGTCAAATGAGAGGTCGCTGTCGACTTGGGTCCCTAGGTCTCTGATTACTTTTCCCGTACTCAGTGGGTTGCTGTCTGTGTGATAATTTGTGGGTACTTTGTTTTCCCAAAGAGGATGACTATACATTTTTTGGCATTTAGTTTAAGGCCGGACTCCAGAACCAGTTGTCCGTTTCTGTGAGGCCTTTTTGTAGGATGTATGTGTCCGCTGGTGTATCAACTATGGCGTCTAGTTTGCAGTCATCTGCGAACTTTGTCAGCCACAACCCTCCCATGTTTGCTTTAACATCTGAGAAATAAATGCTGAACAAGAGGGGTCCCAGGGCAGATCCCTGTGGGACACCACTTGTGACTGGCTTTGAGTCTGACATTGCTCCAGCGATTTTAACTTTATGGGTTCTGTCCTTTAGCCAGTTTGCAACCCATCTAGTGACATAAGGGTTTACGTTTAAGCTGTTGAGCTTATCTATGATGCCTGAGTGGGGTATTGTGTCAAAGGCCTTAGCCAAGAACAGGTAGGCTGTATGGACTGCTTTGCCCTCATCAATGGCTCTAGTGACTGTTTCAAAAAAGTCAACCAGGTTCAAAAGGCAGGATCTGCCCTTTACAAAGCCGAACTGGGTGGGGTCAAGTGTCTGTAGGTCCCCTATGTCTCTGTTTATGAGTTCCATAATGATTCTTTCCATAGCTTTGCAGACCAGGCTGGTTAAGCTTATGGGGCGGTAGTTCCCAGGGTCTGTAGAGGTACCCCCTTTGTGGAGTGGGACCACTGTATCTGTACGCCAGTGTTCAGGTACATATCCTGTAGTAAGGCTAAGGTTAAATAGCATTTTTATGTGCGGGTTTAGCTCCTCTTGGAGTTCACATAGCACGCAACCCGGAATACCATCAGGTCCCATTGATGCTGTGTTTTTAGCTTTGTTTAGGGCGGTTCTCACTTGGACATCTGAGATGACAGGAAGATTACATTCAGCTGGGATAAGTATTTCTTCTTTTGGGGGTGAGTGAGGGGAGAAATTTGCACTGAACCTGTCAGCCAGAATGTTGGCAATATCTGTGGGTTCAGTGTATTTTTTGTTGTTGTGAACTAACTCTGAGCATATCTGAGAGTTTCTGCCCAGGTTTCTAACATAGCTGAAGAAGGCTTTGTGGTTATCTTTAGTGTCCTTAGCGATTTTTCTCTCAAAGTTGGCCTTGGATGTTTTTATGAGAGAACGTAGTTTTCTGCTAATGTTGATCAGAGATGTCTTCCCTTTATGGGATTTTGCTCTGACGTGCAGTAGCTTCCTTCTTTTGTTATACAGTTTGTTAATGGCTGAGGTCCACCAGACAGGACGCTTGCCTTTGGTGGAGAGGGACTTGGATTTATTTGGGATTGCATGATCCATGCATTCTTGGAGATGTCCATAGAAAGCATTTATGAAGGATTCGGCATTGTGGGATGTGGCATCCACTGGCTCAGTGGGCTTAAAGGATACCATCTCAGTCTTAAGAAGAGTGAAGTCTGCTTTTGAGAAGTTTTTCACTGTGGTCTTTTGTGCTGGGGGTGGAGGTGGGATATGTATATCCAGGGTGATTAGTTTTCCTTAATAAATTCTTCCAATCTCCACCCCTAGGGTTCATTTTGACAATGTCCAATATACCAAACACAAATTTCACAAACCCTGTACAAGTGAGGGAATACTTGTACAAAGCACTGGATAATTTATGATTTTTATATCATTGTTGCATTCATACACTCTGTTTTTTAACATATGTTTTTCCCACATAATAGTGAGTACATGACACACATATTGCCAAATAAACTAATCCAGTGGTGTTACAATTTCCCTTCTTGAATGTAATTTTACTTTTCTAATTATTGTTCAAAACCAAACTACCCTGCTTGTTAATGTATGGACATTGTGCACACATTCCACATGGTCTAGTGCCTAAACCCTGTTTGTTCTAAAAATATTCCAGTTAGATTCCATCACTCCTGGGGGTGGGTTTCACTACAAGTGTGAACTATTGCAGGGATAGTCTTCAGACCAAAAAGTTTGAAAAAACTTGTGTATTGCAGTACAATTGGAATACCAATAGTATAAAAAAGTGATGGAATCTAACTGGAATATTTTTAGAAAAAAACAGGGAAATTTTTAACATAGTGGGAGGGAAACCAATGTTTATTATCAGGATGTGTCTAAACCTGAAAAAAATCTTTTGAAATGAAAATAAATAGGACTGAGGTGGTGGGTTTAGGCACTAGACCACGTGGGATGTGTGCACAACGTCCATACATTAACAAGCAAGGTAGTTTGGTTTTGAAAAATAATTTGAAAAGTAAAATTACATTCAAGAAGGGAAATTGTAATACCTCTGTATTAGTTTATTTGACAGTATGTGTGTCATGTACTCACTATTATGTGGGAAAAACAGAACATATGTTAAAAAACAGAGTGTATGAACACAACAATGATATAAAAACATCATAAATTATCTAGTGCTTTGTACAAGCATTCCCTCACTTGTACAGGGTTTGTGAAATTTGTGTTTGGTATATTGGACATTGTCAAAATGAACCCTAGGGTGGAGACTGAACGAATTTATTAAAGAGAAGAGAAACTCAGTGGCAGCTTAAGTTAGTTGCAATGTTTCCACCCGGTCTAAGTGTGACTGTTTCTATTTCTCCCATGTTGCTGGAAAGGACTAATAAATTTTAGTAATATATAATTTTAAACATGATATATTTATGTATGTGAATCTGGGTTTTACATTACTTTAAGTAGGTAGATACTGTATGTTTATATGTGAATTTTAGTAGGGTTTTTGAATGTATTCAAATTTTTATGACATGGTTTCTTTAATAATATGTATAAAACATTTTGGAATTAATGAGGTTCAATTATGATGTCATTAATTGAAAGTATTTAAATGGTTCTTTTTTAGTAGGAAGTTGTATTCTGATGAAGACTCTTGCAGGAGATGAAAGCGCTTAATACTAATAAATTACTGGATTTTTATTTTTACTTCCTGAGTGCATTTTCTACAAGGACGGTATTTCAGTTATTTTAGTGACATTTGTGTGGTTTTTACTTGGTGTGGTGCTCCTTCATGTCTTGATAACTGTACAGATGTCTACATTCTTCAATGTGAGGAGAGCTTGGACGGCATGAAACTTTTTGTTGAGACCCCTGGCACTGAGCAGTAACACCTTTTGGTTTCCTGGGGTAGATTTTGCTATGTTAGAAGGTTTGCCAATTTGGCACTGCCAAAAAAAATGGCTCTAAGGGGAGGACAATGTTTTAGCCAATATTTGAAAGCCATGAGGGGAGAGGTGCAGACCATCCTTGGTAATGCAGCATGGTTTGTTAACCATGTCCTCTCATGTTGACAAATATTGCATCCCCCTAGAACAATACCAAAAAGTAAGACAATTATTAAAATTAATCATCTTTGTTTATTTTTTGGATATCATCCTTGGAGAAGGTATAATACTGCTTATTGCTAGGCCTCACACCAGCCTGTACCACACACACAGTCCGAGAACTCCATGATGTCTCTATTCATATAGTCTAGGAAGGTACATCTTAGGTCATTTACACCTACATGGACTATGACTGAATCATACTAGTACCTGTGGTTCAATAACGTGAGTGCATGTGTAGCTTGGCTGACCCTGGCCTCAGATAGACAACTAACTGTTATTGTCTCCTTGTTCACTGCCTGGTGAGTGGTGTATCAGTATGTCACACAATGGAATCCTGTATGACTAGAGCCCTGGGTAGTGTATTCGCTTGTCCTATGGGCTTGATAGTTGAGATTCCACTGAGTGTGGTTGTATGTGCAGTGTTAGGTGTTCTTTCTGTTGAGTGCTTTTGAGTTTGCAGAGGATAATTTTTGCAGATGAAATGCCTGGGGGGGGGGGGTGTCTTGGGGATTTGGGAAGATTGCATTTAAGTGCCTCAGCATAAGTAGGTCTATGTGCGTGTGTGGGGGTGTACAATGTGTGGTGGGTGTAGCATCCATATTTTTGACATCCATACATTTGTCATATATTTATTTGTTTCTTTGAGTATTAAATGGTTATCAGTGAACATTAGGCAATTGTTAGATTATCTCAGTACATTCATGTCCACCCAACTGGCTGCAGAGAAGTTGAGGAAGTGCATATACATGATGTCAAGTGCTTTTTTGGGTGAGTTAGAAGGATGCAGTAATTGGAGGGTTAATAGTGGGCTGAGTAAAGGTGCTTTTGCGTCTAGAGACTAGATTAGACTGTATAATAGTATATTCGAGGGGCGGTGTGCCTCAGCACAAAAACAAGTTGCTTCATGGTACTCAACAGTCATAGTAGTTGCTCTACAGTTACAGAGGTGGTTTTATTGGGAAACTGTGGTTTCTAGGTGTCTGCATCTATACAGGGCACTACTAACCACCACTGCATGATGGGCAGCAGCACACAATTGCACCGATCTGTACAGGCATTTAAAACACAGGAAATTGGTTTATAAGTCCTGTAGCTAACAGAACAACTGCACTTACAGCTTTTGTATGTGTTTCCCATCTAAGATAGACCAAGCTACCACCTACTGCCACTAGATGGACTTTCCAAGTCCTGTTAATGTAAAAAATATAAAAAAGATGGCTTGTGAATGTAAAGCAACCACAAAACAACTTAAGCAATCTACCTGGACAAGGTGATTTCAAATACTAGGGACCTTGAAAATTATTTAAAGTACAAAATCAACAAATAAAGCAAAAATAAAGCAGTAACACAACAGTTCATTGAAGTGCAAAATCATAAAATAATTCTCTTGTCTGCCAAGAATGCTGCAAGATTAATTCAGGACCCCCACAGAGTGTGGCAAGGGCACCAGGCAGGTGGAAGCCCTGGAAAAAATGAGCAGGAGACAATTTGTAGTAAAGGCAGTTTACATAATTTATTCATTTATTTATTTAATTTTATATTTATTTACCGGGAAAGTCTGACTGGGTGGTCACCCATTTTCAGTGGCGGCCCAGGGAGAAAAGCTCCACTTACAGAGAAGCATTAACAATGAAAAGTTCTACATACAGAGAAATACTGACAATCTGCTTAGACATGATATATCATACTTGAGTTTGTGTATAATTGGGATTAGAAAAAGCAAGTCTGCAAGAATAATACAGAGCTAATTTACAAGAATAATACAACAAATAATTATAAGTACTGTTGAGAAGCAATACTATCATGAATCTATGGAAAACAATGAGTGGGAATAAACTTAAATGGCTTAAACAGCAGACAATAGGAATGAAAGAGAGAGCGAGGGACTTTGGAAGTCAGTTTACTATACTGGGCAGAATTCAGAGACAAAGCATTTTAAAAATCACTACAGTAAAAGCGTGAAAAGGTTGGGAAAAAGATTTAAACTGCAAGAAGAAGGCTAGCTAGTGAGGGATCCAATTAAATAATGCCAGTATTGGAGCTCTAGTCCAATGACTCTGAGCTACAGGTCAATGACACTAAGTGGGTTAGGAGTTTAGGAACTTTAGCTTGATGTCTCAGTGGGAACTGGGACAGATGCAAAAACATGGGAACAAAAAGGCAGTGGAATTCAACATTAAGCAGTTAAACAATAAGCAGAATATAAGACTCTAGCAGTGAAACTGGAATATAAACAGCTGTAAAAGCACTGAAGCAGCAATCCTGGCACATAATTTGCAATACTCACACTACTACAATTCTTCCACAGTCAAAGGTACTGGAATATGGAGGAATTTGCCAGTAACACTGTTTATGGAAAACATGCAGTAATGAATGACTAAATGTGGCTCAAATCTGACAGCAGAGCACAGTTCTATTGCAACTGTAAATTAAACTACAATACTAAAGCCTCAGTTAGGGTTCAAAAATACAAAAGGCTAGCTTTACAAGTAATTCTACTTATGAAGATAGAAGTATAGTATAATGTATAAACAATGGTAAGATCCTGCAGTAATTCGCATTCTTCCCACTACTTCAAATAAAACTAAAAACTAAGGTCCCAGAACAAACAACACAAATGCAAATTGATAGCATTTTGGGGGGGCTAAAACATGGAAAAGGCAAAAAAGTACAAAAAAGTATCACCACACAAGTTACTATAAGTGCAAGTTAAATAAATAAAAACTTTTTCTCCTTTTCGTTGTGATGAAAACCTTATTTCTCACAGTTCAGGGCTTTCCAACCTGTCAGCCTTGCATTAAGTCTCTCATCCACATCTACATAGAAATGATTCAGCTATGTGGTTTCTGAATTCCCAAGACTTTTTACATCTACTTTTATAAATATTTACTGGTGCATTCCGCTGAATAAAGTGAAACCTCAACAGCTGTAGACATGCCATGTTTTGCCCCTTTTTACTAAGTTTGTCAGTACATCATAAGTGGATCCATGTATCTGTACATTGACAAGACATGTAATGTTTGTACTCAGTATTCTCATGGGACCTTTTATAGCACATGTCTAGGTACATGGTTGTATGCCCTCTTCAAATATGCAAAACATTTGCAGATCGGATAATCAAAATCTCCCAACAATTTCCACAACTACACATGGCTAAAAAAATGCTTCGTTTTTTAATGTTAGAACAGCATCTGCACTGACTTTTAGCTAGAGTTCCATATATAACACTCAAGCAAAAGCTTTTGCAGGTAAGCAGTGATCCTCCTGTAATAGCAAAATATTGTCTGATCCCCTTCCTTAAATATGGCGACCAACACACTGCTTTTATGATCGGGAATACTGTCCCACTTTTCATATACACTTGAAGGTACTAAGTGTCCACATTCTCAGTCCCTGGTAAATGTCTTGAACATTTCAGCTGGAGCCCATCCACATCTGCAGCCATACCACTGCAGATACCCCTGATTACTAAGTGACTGTACTTTCAATGAAAAAAACAATCAAACAAAAATCAATGGAAATTTCAAGCAATGACCTTTCACCTCCCCACCTAAGCACCATGTTCAATCATAGTCTCACGTCAGTCACCCACTGAATGGCGCACAGCAACAATTATCCCACTCCACAAAGGAGGAGCCACCACTGATCCTGGGAACTATCTCCCTATTAGCCTGACGAGCCTGGTCTGCAAGGCCATGGAACGTATCATCGTGGAACTCATAAACAAAGACATTGGTAACCTCCAAACTTTTGACTCCACCCAGTTTAGGTTTGGGAAAGGCAGATCATGCCTTCTGAACCTGATCGACTTCTTTGAGGTAGTCACCAAAGCCATAGACAAGGGTAAGGTGCTTCACACAGCCTATCTTAACCTCGTCAAGGCTTTTGACACCATCCCCCATTTTGGAATTATAGCTAAATTCACTAAACTAGGTATAAATCCCTACGTCACAAGATGGGTTGCCAACTGGCTCACTGACAGAACCCACACTGTAAAAGTTGCAGACTCCAAATCTGACTTCAAACCAGTGACAAGTGGAGTGCCACAGGGTTCAGTCCTGGGACCTCTCCTCTTTGGTATCTACTTCTCTGAAGTACAGGCTAACACAGAAGGCCTCTGGCTAATGAAGTTCGCAGATGACTGCAAACTAGGAGCCATAGTTGAGTACCCAAATGATGTGGCCATCACACAGAAGGGCCTCACTGAGACATATGCCTGATGTCTGAGGCATGGCCCCAAGCTCAATGCCAAAAAGTGCATTGTCAACCCCTTTGGTAAAAACTCTGTACCCATGAACTACCACATAAACAGCAGTCTACTGAATACAGAATGTGTGATAAGAGACCTTGGGACCCAGGTGGACAGTAGTCTCTCCTTTGATAATCACATTGCCACAGTAGTCAGGAAATCCTTCTATGTGGCACACCTCATCACAAAAGGGTTCTCATCCAGGAAAAAAGAGGTCACTGATCCCCTCTGCTCAGCACTCATTAGACCCATTATAGAGTACAATGCCCCTTTTGGAATGTACCTCACAAGACATCTGCAGCAGCTGGAAAGGCCACAGAACTACCTCACAAAGAGGATTACTGGCCTCAAACAGATGCCCTACACTGACTGTCTCAAAAAACTCCAGCTTTACTCTGTAGTATATCACCTACTCTGAGGAGATCTCTGCCTAACATATAAAGCCATGTTAAACCCAGAGCTGTTGGACATGCTACACCTAAAGAAATCCCAGTCTCTACGAGCTACACACTCTAGGCACACAAGCCTTGTCACTGCAATAAACAGAACATGCTGGAGGGATAGACTCCTGTCCCAGAGACTTTCTATACTCTGGAACAAGCTACCCATCTATGTCAAGCAAAGTTCCTCATTAGCACCTTTAAAGAAAAATGTGATGAGTGGATGGGAAATAGGAAATACACCCTGGGGATCACTTCTGTGGCTCTGCTTGACAGGGGCACAGGAAATTAACTTTCTTGGGTGGTGTAAGCCAGGGAACCTTGTTGGCTAGGCTTACTTAGGCCCTTGGGCCGATAGCCTAGTACCTACCTATGAACCTATGAGGCAGTGCCTTTGTCCACGGAGTTAATGGGTTCCTTAGAAAGATTTTTCCAGCTCCTGATAATCTCATCAATAGTAGTAGTAGTAGTCAACAGTTTCCTGCATGTCTTACAGAGAGCTAAAGAACTTGTGACAAGCCCTCTTTACCCAGGCAGTAACTAAGGAGTCTCAATCTTGACTACTGTCTCCAGTAAGGGCGTGTCATTTAAAGCAGGGCTAGAAATATACAATTTTCCCTAAGAGTACATTGGGAACAGGTTCCAAACCTGGGACTGGACTATATGCTTCACTCCAGGTCCCCAAATGAGTCTCAGCACTGCCCACTGCAGAATATTGTGTCCCATTTGTATGTATCTGACCCATTCACTCTTAAATGTCTGATATTCACACCTCACCTAAGTGTCATGTTTAATCATACCCTCACCTCAGGCTTCCTGCCTACTGAGTGGTGCACAGCTACAGTTATCCCACTCCACAAGGGGGGATCCACCTTAGATCCCGGGAACTACCGCCCCATCAGTCTGACGAGCCTGATCTGCAAGGCCATGGAACAAATTATCATGGAACTTATAAACAAAGACATTGGCAACCCTAAAACACTGGACCCCACCCAGTTTGGATTTGTGAAGGGCCGATCTTGTCTCCTGAACCTGACTGACTTCTTTGAATCAGTCTCCAGAGCTGTGGACAAGGGTAAGGCAGTCCACACAGCCTATCTGGACCTTGCCAAGGCCTTTGACACCATCCCCCACTCTGGAATCATAGATAAACTTACTAAGCTGGGCATTAATCCCTATGTCACTCGATGGGTTGCCAACTGGCTTACTGACAGAACTCACACTGTAAATGTAGCTGACTCCAAATCCAGCTCCAGATAAGTGACAAGTGGATTACCTCAGGGTTCAGTACTGGGACCTCTCTTGTTTGGCATCTACTTCTCTGACATACAGGCCAACACTAAGGGACTCTGGCTAACAAAGTTCGCAGATGACTGCAAACTGGGAGCCATTATTGAATCCCCAAATGATGTCGATACTCTACAAAAGGGCCTTACAGAAACAGATGCTTGGTGCCAGAGCCACAGGCTCAAGCTCAATGCCAATAAATGTATAGTTATCCCCTTTGGAAAAAAAAACATGTACCCATGAATTACCACATAGGTGGCAGTACACTAAACACCAAAAGTGTGATAAGAGACTTAGGGACACAGGTGGACAGTGGTCACACCTTCAATAACCACATCGCCACAACAGTCAGGAAATCCTTCTATGTGGCACACCTCATCACTAAGGGCTTTTCATCCAGAAAAAAGGAGGTCATTGTCCCACTGTACTCATTCCTCATTAGACCCATTATAGAATACAATGTCCCATTTGGTATGTACCTCTCAAGACATCTGCAACAACTGGAAAGGCCACAGAAATACCTCACTAAAAGAATCACAGGCCTAAAGCAGATGCCCTATGCTGACCGCCTTAAAACACTCCAGCTATACTCTGTCACATATCGTCTACTCTGAGGTGATCTCTGCTTAACATACAAGGCCATGTCAAACCCAGAGCTGTTGGACATGCTACACTTAAATAAATCCCAATCCCTCAGAGCCACATGCTCCAGGGATCTAAACCTTGTCATCACAATAAACAAAACATGCTGGAGGGATAGGTTCCTGACCCAGAGACTCCCCAGACTCTGGAATAGACTGCCCATACATGTCAAGCAGAGCACCTCTTTGAACCTTGATGATTGGATGGGAGAAAGGAAATTTACCCCAGGGATCACGTCAGTTGCTTTGCTAGACAGGGGTCCAGGGAAGTAAATAGTGTGGGAAGAAATAGCCAGGGAATTGTTGTGGCTAGGCTTCTATAGGCCCTAGGGCCAATAGTCTAGTACCAACCTATGAACCTATATACACACACTCTTGGGAAAGACTGACAAAGACTTGCCTGCAGTGTTTCTTTGCCCAAATTACAAGGTAATGGCTGTCACCAGTCAAATACCACAGTACCCTTCAAAAGGAGCGTTCAATTATATTGGGTAAAAATAGATATTGAAACAAATGGTAGCATGTATTTCAAGCAGTAAGGATTTTCAGAGTGGCCCTAGTGTTATCACAATAAGCATAAACACTCTCAAGTTATTAAAAATATTAACTAAAATAACCAGCCAGAATGAAAGGTAGTAAAACCTTTAATAATAAATAAAAGGATTTAAAACATGCAAATACTGAATAACTGATTCCAGTAGACATCAGAGTTTCACACACAGGACATATGAAAATAATACTGTAGGATAGCTTTCACACTGATTTTAGAACACCTCTAACTATCTAGCTGTAGTTTCCTTACTACCTGAGGATTAACTGTCCCTATCTAATCTAAATACTTTAGCAAGGCAATATTATACTCTTACTTCTGCAAGGTAAGATGAGAAATTATGTCCACGCTCCAGGCTGTTGTCTGTCCTCAGCGACTGGAACTACTTTCCTGGAAACCACTGGGCTACTACTGCTGAACAGCTGTGGAAAGCAACTACTGAACAGTAACTGAACAACTGACTCAGAACCTGCTTTTTATAGCAGATTTTTTTTAAAGTTACGGGAAGCCGCTGTAAGAATTCTACTCTCTCATATCAGACTTTGAAAAGTAAACAAACAGCTGCAGTGAATATTCTATTCTTCTGTTCTCTTCAGTTCTGGCACACAATGATATCACATCTAGGTCAGCTGACTCTGGCAACATACAATCTTTACAAAGAACATGTAAAGTTGCTCAGCCCAAAGAGCACTGTTTGACATACAAACATCTTGCATAAATCAGAGTGATAATCAAAAGACATAAATTTATTTACAAAATTATAGCTAGTCATGCTGGCATATGTAACACGGTTCCCCTTTGAATAATGGAAGTTACAGAATGTCAGCTTGCAGAACAGCGAGACGACATAATTGACAACTCATAACAGCGAACTCCCAAAACTGCGTAATCACCACCGGGAAACTAACCACTTGGCCACCACTGACAAACTCTGCCCTTTCCTCCACCATAGTGCAAGCTTGAAGTTGTTATATTTAGGTTGAGGTGTTGTGGGGGCGCAGCCCCCCCAGATGTCAGGCCGAATCCCCCCACTCTGGTGGGTTTTATTTATGTGTAATTTAATTTTTTATACTATGGAGTTTTAATTGACTAATGATGTTATTTTCCTCAGTAGTGGCCAAGTGATTAGTTTCCCAGAAAATAACATTAGTTAATTAAACATCCATAGTATAAAAAATAAAATTATACATAAATAAAACCCACCAGAGTTGGGGGCTTCACCCCCACACCCCCCTTCCTAAATATAACAACTCTGAGATTGTGCTATGGTGGAGGAAAGGGCAAGGTTTGTCAGTTGTGGCCAAGTGGTTAGTTTCCAAGAGATGAATTTTGTCATTCCAGGAGTTCGCTGTTATGAGTTGTTGATGATGTCGTCTTGCTGTTGTGAGAGTTGACATTCTGTAACTTCAATTATTCAAAGGGGAACCATGTAACACAGGGTAATTTACAATTATTTACAAAACATCAGCCAGTCATGCTAGCACAGATAACAATCTCCAATATCCACACATTTCTCCCCCTTTGAAGACTCAAGCTAGATTTTCAAGTGACTCTGGAAAATCATCGCTTGAGAAAAATGGAGCTGAATGAAATATCAACCCACACCCTGTCTTAAGACTACATCTGCACTCACATTGCTGTAATCTGGACTGACTAACACAGTGGGTCCTCCTAAAGCTTTTTTAAATTCATGGAATGCCTGCTCGCAATCTGTGGTACACACTACCTTATTAACCTTATTTTTCCTTGCTAGGTCAGAAAGGGGTGAATCTATTGTACTATAGTTGGGCACAAATTTTCTATGATACCCTGCTGTCTCTAGGAATGCTCACCTGTTTTTTGGTAAGAAGGACAGGCCATGCCTGAATAACCTCCACTTTGGCAGATTGTAGTCTAATCTTACTACTTTCTACTCTATGTTCTAAGTAGGAGACCTCTGGCATACCCACCTGACACTTACTAGGCTTAATGGCAGCCCTGCCATTTTTAATCTACCTAAGACTTCCCCGACATGTTGAAGATGCTGTTGCCAGGCATGACTGTAAATGGCGATATCATCTCCTGCTCCTACTAAGATATAGACTACTAACCTCAGGAACGTTGATGGGGCATTCTTCATCCCAAAGGACATCCTTGTAAACTCATATAATTGCAAAAGGTGTTACAAAAGCTGACCTCTCTTTCTCTCTAGCAATGTGAGTCAAGGGCACCTGCCAGTATTCCTTGGTCAGATTAATAGTATTCAGATACTTAGCCCCACCCAGCTGTTCTGAAGCTTCATCTGTTCTAGGCATGGGGTGCACATCTGACTCTGCATAACTATTTCACTTTCTGTACTCTACGCAGAATTTTAAACTACTATCTTTCTTTGGTACCAACACTATTGCGGAAGCCCAAGGACTACTGGACTCCTGGATTACCACCAGCTCCAACATCTCCTTTATCTCCTCCTTCAAGGTGTGTTTGACTGAGTCAGGCACCCTCTAAGGAGCTTGCTTAATATGCCTTTGGGGGCCCATATCCACATGGTCCTGCACTAGGTGGGTGCAGCCAGGTTTCCCAGTGACCATGCCCCCAAACTCCTGTAACACTGTTTGTATTTCTTTAACCTGAATACGGGATAGTCACTGAGAATGTTGCTACCTTTCCCACAGAAGTGTAAGTCCGAGCCTCACTGAGAAGGTCAGTCATCAGATCCCCCTCAGACTCCTACTGCCATCCAGTGCAAATACTCAGCACCAGGGCGTCCCTATCATGATATGGTTTCATCGGTTTACTATCAAAAATTTGAAGCAAACTCGGTCGACCCACATATGGTCGACCGAAAGAATTCGAAACTCACATTGTCGAACACCGAGATTGCTGAATTACAAACCAAATTCGACCTATGGACTGGTTTTAACATGGGTCAAAATAGGGATGAGGTTTGTAGTTCGGCAATATTGGTGGTCGACATTGCCGAGTTCGACATTCCGATTCTTGACGGACGTGGAGTCGACCGAGTTTGCTTCAAATGTTTGATAGTAAACTGGTTTCATCAGGTTAACATGGTACAACTTATGTCCCTCCCTCCTACCTACCTTTTGGCACTGCTCACAGGTCCTGCAGTACCCCGTCACATCCTTTGCAATCCAAGGCCAATAAAATTTTTGCATAATGCGTCTCTTAGTATGCTTTATGTCCATATGACCTGCAAAAGGAATGTGATGGGCTGTGGTTAGAGATGCCATACAGCAGGCTCTGGGCTCTACCAACTGCCGTATTACTTCACCCTCTTGCCCTCCTTCAGGGGTCACCTTTGTATACAGTAACCTGTTGTTATCTGCAAAAAGAATGCCATGGGCTATGACTAGAGGTGCAAGAAGGTATGCTCTGGGCTGTACCAGCTGCCATATTACCTCACCCTGTAGCCCTTCCTCAGGGGCCCAGTCTGTAAACAGTAACCCTTTGTTATCTGCAAAAGGAATATCATGGGTTATGGCTAGAGGTGCCAGACAGTAGGCTCTGGGCACTACCAACTTCCATATTACTTCACCCTCTAGCCCTTCTTCAGGGGTGCATTCTGTATAGAGTAACCTTTTGTTCCAGTATACAGACTCCCTCTTTCCTTGAGCATTAGGTGCCTCCTTAGCTATCTCTCGCAAGCCTCATAAAGTAGGATCTGAAAGTTGAGCCTGTCTCGACTCTATCTTTATAACGTCTTCCAGCTCCCCTTCCACAAGGAGGCCTAGTACCTTCTGAAAATGGTGCCTCACAGTCAGCCTGGGTACTACCACTCACCTCAGTCCTTGCAGTCACCATGTCCACGGGAATACCAGTACCTACCAGCAGCTGTGGTACACCTTCAGGCTCACTGCTACAAGGTCGCTCCCTCCCTGAAGTACCCATATCACCAGCCTCAGCTTCAGGTGTAGGATCTATCTTTGTCTGCCCAGGCTACCACACCTACATACCTGTCTCCAAGCTTGACCACGTGTAACTGCATGCACACAAGGTACTACATTATCAAAATCATTCTCTATTAAGACATCTGCAGGGATATCCTCAAGCACACCTACCTGCTTGTTCCCTTTTCCATCCTCCCAGTCAAGGTGAACCCTAGCCAAGGGTATTTGGAATGGGGTCCCACTTAGAGTGTGGACTGTCCAAGCAAGTACTGTTCTACCTTAACCACTGTGGGCCTCACAATGGTTATATCATAAGCTGTGAGTCTCTTAGCAGTGACCTGTCTTCCATCCACTAAGATATAATATACATTTTGGTGATAGTTTGGCACCTCTGTTGCTTCCAGTCAGCTTACCACTGGCATTCTGTCATTCCCACTTGCTAGCGCCCTCACTTTTTGTTTCCCCCTTGCTTCAATGGACATTTGTATGCTACATGGCCCCTCTGATTACATTTGAAACATCTATCCCTGATCCTGATCATGCACTTGAACTAGTGGCTTTCCCTATTACTGAGGAACTCTGCTGGAGTGGTTTAGGCTGCCCTCATGGGTTCCCTTATGTCCATGTGTAGCACTGGGTATCCCTTTCTTATGCAGTGGTGCCCTGCTTCCCAAGTAGAGATCCCCTTTTCTCCCCAACACATTTGCAGAGTTATACTCTCAGTCTGCCAACCAGATCCTCATGTCCTCAGACAAAGTGCTGAGAGCTTGTTCCCTCACCAAGAGGTCTGCCAATCCTTCAGAAGTGATGACCTGACACCCACTCACCCACCTGTGAAAGTAAGTACTTAAATCAGCAATGTAATCACATACACTTTCATCTGTCTTGCGTCTATGCTCACAAAATATTTGTCTATACGTTTCAGGGGTTAATTAAAAGAAATCAAATAAATATTGTTTTACACTATTGTAATTCAAACAATCAATATCAGACAGTTTAGCAACTGCATTAACAGCTCTACCACAGAGTAAGGGGTCAGGAACTGTACCCAGAGTTCTCAGTCAGCATTATACTGTTTACATGCCCTCTTAGATATATAAATAAAACTATCAAAGTTATCTCCCTTCCTGTACTGAGGAAAAAGTTTACTGACCTTTATGGCTTCTGGGTGTCAGTCATTCCTTTCCCCATGACCCTGTCAAAGTGTTAGAAGCTCCATTTAGTCCTGTCTCTGCTTCTCATTTTCTTCCATCTCAAAATGCTGCAGTCTCTCCTTGGCCTCTAAATGCTGCAGTCTCTCTTTTTCTTTGGTCTCCAAATGTTTGTTCTCCAGTTCATGCTGACGTTGCTTCGCCCTCTCTTCAGCCTCCAAACATCTCTTCAGTCTCCAATTCAAGTCTCTTTAACCCCAAATGAATTTTTAAGTCCACTGAGGAAAAGGTGAACTGCCTTGTCTTGGAAGGCTGTTTATCCCCAATGCCAAACTGGATATCCTCTGAACTGTTTGTCTGTTCTGCAGCTGTGACTAAGGCTGAGATCATTGTTTCCTTAGTCAGGTTGGCATGCATCAGTCCTTTGGCTTCACACACCTTGGCCAACTGACTCCTTGTCACCTTGCCATAATCCTCTGCTGACATCTTTGTCTGCTGTCCCTGACTACACTGACTAAAAAATGAATAAAACATTTATGACAATGAAACTCTGTATGTTTATCTTTTGGCTGTGGAGATTGCACACCTAGGGGACAACTACCCACAGGCTTCTAAAGCTCAATTAAAATCCCACACCACCAGGGGTGGCTCGTGCTATTGGACTGCAGGACTGCAGCCCTCCTAGCTGTAAAAATAAAAAGTAAAACGAAAAAAGAAAAGAAAAGAACTAAAATAAAATAAAATAAATGCGAGTCCTGAAATTCGTGCATGCGCACTCACGCATTTTCCCGATGTCAGACTGCTGGTGAAGCAGTCTGGAGCATGCGCACAAAATCCCAGACTGTCTCACCAGCAGTCCGAATTGCCTGCTCAACATTTCATTCCAGATATCCCAGAGGTCTATGCAGTTACCTGCATAGACTGGAAAGAGATTGGACTGCGACATCCGCAGGCTGGGAAGGACATGCTCTCTCTCACAGGTCCATTGACATCATGGATTGCCTGGATGGATTATTTGAAGGCTGAGAAGGATGCACAGGATTGTGACTTTGATTGGATGTGGATTATTGAACAGATCGTGACTTTGGGTGGAGTATGGCTGGTTTATTTGAACAGATTGTGGATGGATGCTTGGCAGGTAGGGTGTGTGTGTTTAGGCCCCAGTTGCAGTGGCTAGGGAGAACATGTAACCTGGTGGTGGTTGATTAGGCTTGAACCTTGTACCTTTAGTGCAGGTAACAAGAGTCTGAATTCCCTACCCACCACCATTTGTAAAATCTTGCAGATTGTTGCCTCATATTTTGTTCTGTTCCTCTTAACATCTGTAGTTTCTGAATACTTAAATTCTGAGATATTTGATGATACAGTGGTAGCATTGTTGTTTCTCAGCTGCAGGTTCTCAGGTTTGATCCTTGGCTAGGGTGCTTTCTGTGTGGAGTCTGCATGTCCTTCTTGTGTGGGTTTGCTTTGATGGTGCAGTGGTAGTATTGCCTCACAGCTAGAGGTTTTCTGGTTTGATTCTTGGCTGGGGTGCCTTCTGTGGGGAGTCTGCATCTCCTCCGTGGGTTTGTTCTGGTGTTCTCCCATGTTACAAAGACATGTGTCTGCAGTATTTCTCCCTGGAACTCTGCTGAAAATTATTTTTTGTTCTGTCAGACTTTCCTGGTTAACAAATGTTAAATAAATAAAATTGACAGGCATTTGAATTTCAGACTTCATATTCTTCAGAAAGTACATAGTAACACAAAACCTTTTATTCTAGCAATTTTCTAAGTTTATAAGAAGAATATTTGAAAGTTGTCCCTATTTTTGGGACTGTATTCCCCCATTATTGGCTTCGTCCAGGTATTTTGTGCTAAGGTTGAGAGCTATGGCAAGAACTGAATTCACTGGATATATTTGAGGGCTGTATTCCCCCATTACTGTGTTTATCCAAGTGTTTTCTGCTAAGAGGTTGACAGCTATAGTGAGAACTGAATTCACTAAATTATAGCCATTTAAGTTTTAGTCTTCCTCTCTTTCACAAAGCAGCTGATTTGGCATAGTGGTATGTTGCGCTAACTGTTTTGCACAGGGACCTAGATTCAAGACTGGGCAGTAAAATGTATGGTGGTAATAAAGCATTTTATTCTACCAACTTTCCAAGGTTATACAAGCAATGTTTGTGTCCCTGGTTTTGGGGCTTTTGTCCTCCCCCCAATAAATTTTGGCTTTATCCAGATTTCTTGTGCTGCAAAGTTGAGATGCAGTTGAGCATTGAGTAGATTTTATAAGGAGCTAAGAGCTGCAGGAGAAGAGAAGTTTAGTGCTGCTTATGCTGCGTTTGCTTGCTTTGTTAATAGCACAACCGGTTATGTACTTGCTTGTGATGTAGAAAACTGTGGGTTCTACTCCCCCAAAGGATAGATGCTGCCATACTATGAATGTCCTCTTTGGTGAAGATACTAACTAGTAGCAACCTCTTCATTAGTTACAGATCTCTTTGATGTGGAATTCTTTAGATGACTTACTTCTGCAGCGATTGTGCATATTTACTGATACTGGTGTATTGTATAAGTTTGAGTAGACTTTTTTATAATGGAAATGTTCTCAATTGGGCAGTTTTGTCATTATTGGTGCATGCATTTTGTTTCATTGTTTACTGGAAAAATGTTCAAAACAATAAATTTAAAACACCCTCTAACAACTGTACTGTATTATACAAGAATATAATTTAATACAATCAGGAAGGTGTATCACACAACACATGTATGTTTTGTGTGTAAGGGGCCTATCATTTGAAAACAGCCCAAAGTTAATCTTTATACTACCCAAATGTATTTTCTTGGAATGTGGATTTCACTGCTCTTTCAATGAATGTGATTTTTAAGGGCAGAGTTTTAATGCTAAGTCTATTTTCATTGTGAGACTGAATTGCATTGTTTAGCAGATGTTTTAGTGTTTGTGCTGTAAAATACAAAATAAAACTTTCAAATAAAATCCAAATCATCGTAGAAGTAAAGCAGTATGCACATTGCAGTGTTTATGGTAAATGGGGCGAAATAGCCAAGTAATGGGACATCGGAATGGCTGCAGGTGGTGGCTCTATTCAACCATGATTTTGTGAGGGGGAAGGATAGTAAACTCAGACAGCCCCAGCTCAGCTGAACTATACCTCTCAACTGTCCAGATTTAAACACAATGAATAGATTTTTGCTTCTTATTTTTGGTTTGTTCCTCATAAAATTTGTGTTTTTCTGGCAAATTATTTAGGAATTAAGTCACTAAATAATGACAGACATTGGGTTTCAGACTTCATAACCTTCAGAAAAATGCATGCTAAAGCAAGACCTGTTCTATCAACTAAGTTTATACAAGAGCAATTTTTAGTACTGTTTGTATGTTCCCCCAATATATTTGGCCTTGTCCAGATTTCCTGCATTAACAGGTTGAGAGGTATGTGCAAATTGCTTTATAGAATTGGGCATATCCAAACCTCTCATCTGTCCCTAATTCTGGCTCAAAATGTTGCTCTCCCTCTAATCCCACTGCAAAATGTCAATTTTGGAAGAAAACATGGAGAGTTTACAATTAATAAATAACTGTAATAATCAGAGTTATAGATTACTTTTATTTCAGAAATGCATGTAGATTCATTTATTTTGTCAGCTGTTCAAGCTAACAGTGCTAATATTAAAAAGTGTCCCTTCTTTGACAAGTTCCCAGCTGTATTGTGTGGCTATTTTATATTTTTGCACCACATTTTTGGTCCATTTTTCATAAAATTGTGGTTTTCTGGCAAATTAGTGGCAAATCATTAAAGATTGAAGTAAGAAAATAATGACAGACATTTCAGTTTCAGATTTCATACCCTTCAGAAAATTCATACTACTGCAAGAAGCACAAATATTCTATTAGAAAGTTTATAAGAACAATATTTAAATATTGTCCTTAATTCTGGGCCTGACTTTGTCCAGATTTCCTGCTCTGAGGTTGAGAGGTATAAAATGTGTCAGGGCCATTGCAGTCAGCCAGAGACATTTCAAGTTGTGACATACTTGTTGCACCCCACTCCCCCATGTAGTGACTCTGGATGTGTCCAAGCAAGGCAAGGAGCAGTTATGCAGTGTTAAGTGTGCAGAGTATCCCCTACCCCCATCCAAGGTAGACACAAGTACTACAGTGGCTTTTCATCTGTCTTGCTTGATTTTGCAGAATGTTCTAGTTTTCTGTCATATTTTTATATGGTTGATTATGCTTATTATTTAGAAAGTGCCTGTTGCTCTATGTTTAAGTAGCAATGATTTCATGACCATCAGGTAAGCTTGTCTGAGACTGTAAGATGCAAGTAAGCTTACTGTTAAAGAATTACCAACATTGAAAGCCTTTTTGCTGTTGCCATACAGAGAATACTTATATAACTAGATAACATATAAGCCTTGGGTATTGAAATGCATATGGCAGTATTTGTAATAAAGGACAGGATTACAGTATTTTAAGAAGCTCATTACCTTTGTTGGAGCCTTGCCGTCATCTTTGCAGGCTTTACCCATAAACTAAACAGAACGCCAATCTATCATGTCTGGTCCATAACCTGTGCAGTAATCCTTTAAGCAATTTATCTTGAGCTTGTTTCTTGTTTGCTGTTCATTTTTTACTTTGATCATGTTTTCCCAATGAAACAAGTAGATAGTTGTCAGGCAGCAGGTCTTTTTTTGGATAAGAAACATTTTTACAAGTGGGGGTATCATTGCTACTTTCAGCATGTTACTTGGTACTTTTTATAAAGATGAATATAAATTATAATTAGAACTGCACTGCAAGGAGAAGTGGTTTAAGTTGAGTGCTGCTTGTTTTTTTATACTTGATTTTGACTGGCATTCCAGTAATGTATTTAAAAAGTAATTTATTTCTTCATGCCTCGCAACCTTTTTGTTTCCATCTAGATATTAAGTAAGCTGTCATGCAGCCAATGCACTGAAATATTTTTTTTTCTTCTACATTTCATTTTGTCTTGATTGGACTCTCATAATGACGGTTTGGCACCCAGGGCAGAGTATTTAATTAAAGTTTCAGTTTTTGTGGTTTTGAGCATAGCTCCTCCTCTTTCTAGTTGGCCGCACCCCTTCCCATTGGCCCCACACATTCAGCTGTCTTCTGCAGCCCCCCTTCAGTTTGAAGTCACCAGCTGCCACTGCACACCACTGACACTAAAATGCGATGAGCCCTCTTTACTCCAGGGCAGTAACTAAGGAGTCTCAATCATCACCGTTATCTCTGGTAAGGGAGTGTCACTAAAAGCAGGGTTAGAAATACACAAATTCCCCTAAGAGTACACTGGGAACAGGTTCCAAACCTGGGACTGGACTATATGCTTCACTCCAGGTTCCCAAATGAGTCTCCGCACTACCCGCTGCAGAGCACGGTGTCCCATTTCTAGGTATCTGACACATTCACTCTTAAATGTCTGATATTCACACATATACATGGTCTTGGGAAGGATGACACAGATTTACCTGCTGTGTTTCTTTCCCCAAATTACAAGGTAATGGCTGCCACCAGTCAAATACCACAGTATCCTTCAAAAGGGATGTTCAATTATATTGGGTAAAAATAGATATTGAAACAAATGGTAGCATGTATGCCAAGGAGTAAAGTTGTTCGGAGTGGCCCTGGTGTTATTACAATAAGCATAAACACACTCAAATTATTAAAAATATTAACTAAAAGAAACAGCCAAAATGAGAGGTAGTAAAACATTTAATAATAAATAAAAGAATATAAAAATGTAAATATTGAATAATTGATTCCAGTAAACATCAGAGTCTCACTCACAGGAAATATGAAAATAATACTGTAGGACAAATCTCACATTGATTCTAGAAAACCTCTAACTATCTAGCTGTAGTTCCCTGAATATCTGAAGATTAACTGTCCCTATTTAATCTAAATACTTTAGCAAGGCAAGATTATACTCTTACTTCTGCAAGGTAAGATGTGAAATTGTGTCTACACTCCAGGCTGTTGTCTGTCCTCAGTGACTGGACTACTCTACCTGGACACCACTGGACTAGTACTGCTGAACATCTCCGGAAAACAACTACTGAACAGTAACTGAACAACTGAGTCAGGACCTGCTTCTTATAGCAGATTTTTTAAGAGTAACAGGAAGCTGCTATAAGAATTCTACTCTCATATCAGAATTCGAAAAGTAAACAAACAGCTGCAGTGAAGATTCTATTCTCCCAGCTCTGGCATACAGTGACATCACATCTACGTCAGCTGACTCTGGCAACATACATTCAAAATTTTCTTTATAAAGAATATGTACATTTGGTCAGCCAGAAGAATACTATTTGACATTCAAACATCCTGCATAAATCAGAGTGATAATCAAAAGACATAAATGTATTTACAAAATTATAGCTAGTCATGCTGGCGTATGTAACATAGGGTAATTTACACTTATTTACAAAACTTCAGCCAGTCATGCTAGCACAGATAACAATCTCTAATATCCTCACAGTCCGACTACAAGACAGATGACCAGTTTTATTACTGGCTCAGATTCTGGAGGAGTGGCTGAGTGATTGCTGTCATGTATGGTGAGAATGGTCTCTAGGTCACCATTTGGGTGATATCTAGGAGGAACTCTGGGGGTTGCAATCATGGAAGTCAGGCCTTTCAAGCCCACACTGCTATTGTGTAAGGACACAAACTAGGAAAGTCAGCATGCTGAAATACTATTTCTGTGGCAGACAATATGCACTGAAGCTCAGAGAGCTGCTTTGGGGGGAGCTCCAAGGTGACAGGTAGGCTGCTCTAGATCTGGTCCTGTCCCTGCCATATGACTGCCATTGCTGGGAAAGGGAACAGAGAAACTTCATTATGTCTACTGTCATCAAATGGAATCCACCCATAAAGTTGTCTAATTTGCTTTTTCAGTGTTGTTAAGTATGATCCACTGCAAATACAGCTTAGCAATCCATTCCAACCTTGAATCATCTTTCACTGAACCAAGCAGTTCTTTTTCTGTCCTATTGAGTCCCTGTACTAGTTTTGTGCCAGAACCCTTAATTAATGTCTTGTGTTGTCTTTTCCAGGCCAATATGATTTGCTAAAACCTCATTCTTCATGGTATACTGTACTAATATAATGTCTCCTGTCACTCATGCAAATAACAGAATACAGATTAAGAGATCTTAAGTGATCTTTATACTGAAATTTAACTATGTCCTCATTTTTTTTTGTCAAGCATCTCTGTATTATCTCCTTATGGATCGACTTACTGTTTGAAATGGGAGCCCTTCTGCCCCTTCCAACTGCTTTTTTCTCTTTAGGGCTATCAAGGAAGAGCCTGCCTTACTCCCAAAAATTCTGATTTACCTCAAGTTGCTCTTCGTGAGTTAAAGGCCCTGGTTGTTGGCTCATTTTTAAGGGTGGACATGAAATAATTGGAACCATTGGAGGCACAGAGTGGCATCCTTCTTTTATTTCTCCATGCTATTGCTATCATAGGTTCATAGGTTCATAGGTAGGTACTAGGCTATCGGCCCAAGGGCCTATGTAAGCCTAGCCAACAAGGTTCCCTGGCTTACGCTACCCAAAAAAGTTATTTTCCTGTGCCACTGTCGAGTAGAGACACAGAAGTGATCCCCGGGGTGTATTTCCTATTTCCCATTCAATCATCAAGATTTTTCTTGAAGAGTGCTAATGAAGAACTTTGCTTAACATAGATGGGTAGCCTGTTCCAGAGTATGGGAAGTCTCTGGGACAGAAATCTATCCCTCCAGCATGTCCTGTTTATTGTGGTGACAAGGTTTAGGTCCCTAGAGCGTGTAGCTCAGTGGGATTGGGATTTCTTTAGGTGTAGCATGTCCAACAGCTCTGGGTTTGACATAGCTTTATATGTTAGGCAGAGATCACCTCGGAGTAGGCGACATGCTACGGAGTAAAGCTGGAGTTTTTTGAGGCGGTCAATGTAGGGCGTTTGTTTGAGGCCAGTAATCCTCTTTGTGAGGTACTTCTGTGGCCTTTCCAGCTGCCGCAGATGTCTTTTGAGATACATTCCAAAAGGGGCATTGTACTCTATAATGGGTCTAATGAGTGTCGAGTTGTGGGGAACAATGACCTCTTTTTTCCCGGATGAGAACCCTTTTATGATGAGATGTGCCACGTAGAAGGACTTCCTGACTACTGTGGTGATGTGACTATCAAAAAAGAGACTACTGTCCACCTGGGTCCCAAGGTCTCTTATCACGCATTTGGTGTTAAGTAGATTGCTGCCTATGTGGTAGTTCATGGGTACAGAGTTTTTACCAAAGGGGATGATACTGCACTTTTTGGCATTGAGCTTGAGGCCATGGCTCTGACACCAGGCATCTGTCTCAGCGAGGCCCTTCTGTAGGATGTCCACATCATTTGGGGACTTGACCATGGCTCCTAGTTTGCAGTCATCTGTGAACTTCGTTAGCCAGAGGCCTTCTGTGTTAGCCTGTACTTCAGAGAAGTAGGTACCAAACAGGAGAGATCCCAGGATGGAACCCTGTGGTACTCCACTTGTCACTGCTTTGAGGTCAGATTTGGAGTCTGCAACTTTTACAGGGTCACCAACGTGTCCTTCAGAATGCAGGTAACTAGAAATAGCAGAAGCTATGCTACTAGCTTTGTCAGGCTGGCATAGTTGAAACTCTGACTTTAGTTGTAAGGAGGGCAAAGCAGAGAGATGCTGACATTAATTGTCTATTTGATATACAACAAACACGATTTTTCCTACTTTCATGCATATAATGTCCAGTGGAATATGCCCATTCTAATTTGGCAACCTCCCCAGCTGTGAAGAAATCACATATACTGTCCACAGTTAATAGCTGTGATGATTAGTTTTTCACAAACAGACCCACATGCACACACATTCACAATGCCATCGATGAGTTAGATAAATGACTCTAATAAAAATAATTCACATTCACACTTGGGCACGACTATATATACTTTTATGTAGATCTCTGTTGCATGATTGTAATAAGCAAGGAATACTGACCACAATAATGTATTTCAACTAGTCAGAGGCATACATTGCTCCCCAAAAAACATATTAATGACGATTAAACAGTGATCATGTAAATGCCATTAACTTTCACTGCTTGCTGCTGGCAGACACATACATTGCCTGTCTTGACAAAAAATAGCAATGATAATTTAAAGTGATCAGATAATTTACAGTGAGAATGTAACTGTCCTTTGATTTAGCACACAACCTTTCATTATCCAAGAGATGACCCATCTGTGTGCATCTTTCATATTTAATTGTGATGAAAGTTAAAGAAATACTGATTACAGTAATGTATTTCAATTTGCAGCTCTCATACACTTGTGTTGTCCCCTCCCTTTATGACAGGCACTATCAACAAACATTTAGCATGAAAAATTTGTTTCTTTGTTTTCATACAAAACTGTTTCCCTTCCTATGAATTACTGTATTCTGACTGTTTGCCCTTTGAATGTTCGAGTGATCAAAATGAAAGAAAAGATAGTCACAGTAATGTATTTCATATTGCTACTGTCATTCACATATGCTTCCTCTTTCTGGCAAGCAGTATTGATGATTGTATAACAGAAAACATGATTGATTTTTCTCACATAGAGTATTTCTTTCCACCTCTAGTCCCTGTTTGTTGATCAGACTTTTACCTGTGATAAAAGCAAAAAGCAATGATCAAAGTAATATATAAAACAATGTGCTGCTGTCATATAGGTGCATTTCCTTCCCAGCCAACAGTGTAATAGCATTGATTAGGTACATTTCATTTGAACAAATAATACTACATTCTCTTTCTACTTATCCCCAAAATGCCATTAGTTTATGACATTTAGAAAATATATGCTTCCATTCACACATTATCTTTTGGACATCCATAGCAGAGATCAGTGTGATGATGATAATAATGCATATGGTTAACTAATATCACATGTAAAAATATGGATAGAGAGTGTGTTATACAGAAATTCCAGTGTTATTTAACAAAATGTAATGCTGTACTGTCATTAATAGTACAATATTGCCAGCATCCAACATAGATTCTTTGTGTATCTATTATAAATTAAAATCCCAAACAGAAGTAAAACATTATGTTATTCAGTACCTTAGCTTCTGACTCCCACTGCTCACCACCACACAGTGAAGGGCCATGGCTAGCCAATACATGTCCTGTTACTGTGTGAGGAAAACACTTAAAACTGATCTCAGAACTTAACTGGCAGTCTCTAGGTATTTACCATGAAATAACGAATACCGTTTGAATGGTACCATAAAAAGACCAAATAAAACAAAATTGGCATCAATGGTCTACAACACAATGAGCTCCATACTACGAATGAAAATATCAAAGAATCCAAGGTACCTGATAAAACTTTTCTTACTGTACATAAACAAGTTAAGCCCTAATCATCCTGGGACTTCAGAACTAATCTATACACATACTCAACCCTTTTTAAAAGAATAAACCCTAAATAATCAATTAACTCCAAAAAAGTAATATTTAAAAAGACAGCAACACGTCATATTAAAATGTCAAACAATATGTGAATAACAAAAAGTATTTAATAAATGTTTAAAAATCTGTATAACTAATATTCAATTTAAAACGTTTTATATATGTTCTGTTAGTATTAAAAACACTTAAATATTTAAATGCCTAAAGCTCTGTTCTTTAAAATAGGTAGAAGTGACATGTTATCATTGATACCAGGTGGAATAGTGGAATTTAGCTTTATAATGCAATCTCTCAATTCTATTTGAAGTTCCCATCACCCTCTCCTTGGGTTTTGCGGTACCAGTTCTAAAATCCCAAATTTAAAATTTGTAAAACCAGTGCATTCTAGGGTATGTTTGTAAAGGGAATTATTAATATTTCCTTTTGAGATGGCATAGAGATGTTATTAAATTCTTGTCCTGAATCTTCTGTCTTTTTCCCCACATAAAAACTTCCACAAGTTTGGCAAACAGAAATATAAATCAGAACTTTTATATTATAATTACCACTTCCTAACTTTACCCTATATGCATTATCTTTTAAAGTTGCAATATCCATGTACAATCTGTGTCTAAAATAAATGGGCATTGTTTACTACCACATTTAGTTGTACCTGTCAATGTCAGGTGAGGGTCTACATAGGTATGTTCAAAAAGATATTTGAAATTTCTCCCAGCTTTGTATACAAAAATAGGTCCTTCACCTAGCTAAAATGGTTCAATTCCTGAAAATAATTTATCTAATTTCTTTCTCACCAGTTCCATAAGATATTACCATATTTCTATTATAGCTAGGACCTACCATTTATTGTGTTGTAGACCCCTTGTGCCAATCTCTAATTATTTGATTTGAGTTATCCTTGAGTAGCACACAACCCCATCTTCAAGGATGGTTTTCACTTGCAAATATGTTTATAATAATACATTCTAGAAAGACAACATATATAATCTGTGGGCAGTGGTAACTGTACACACTGTCAACAATGACAATCTA